>NW_009939521.1:47670-86149 GCF_000696875.1 Nestor notabilis | reverse complement strand
CTACAAACTTGCTGAATTAAAATTTGCCTTTGAATGAACTTTGTAAATTAGACTCACATATTGTGAGTAAATTAAAAGTAGGCATACAGTGCCAATGCATGACTGACAGAACCACCAGTAAATATAATTGCATATGGAACTTGAAGATCTCACTGGAGAGTTCTTCATGGAAAATAATAATGAACATTCTAGGCTGTGCACTCTAGGCTGTAGAGTCTGAAGAGCTTAATAGTTTACTAAAAAAAAAAAAAGATAAAAGAAAGAGAAAATAGAAAAAGAAAAAGTAAGCAAGCAAGCAAGCAAGAGTGAGTGAGAGCATTTTTTTGTCAGGCTCATTTATCCAAGCTCACAGCTCAAGATTAATCCACAAGAGCATAGAGGCAGAAGATTAAGGAACTAAAGACAGTCTTCATTTCTTGCCAAATTTTATTTTTACTTTGAAGATATCTGAAGGAATTTGTCCATAATATTGCATTCTGTCAAGCACAAGACATTGTTCATGAAACAGATGTCCGATACATTTGTATCATCTGTGTAGTGACACATACATACAATTGCACAGGGGAAGCTATATCCTCACAGAAGCTGAAAAGAAATTTATCATATGGGAGAAAGACATCAAAAAAAAGAAAAAAAGCCATTTGCCTTGTTTTCAAACAGTGTTAGAACTAAGGCTATATTTACACTGAGGAGGGTATGAAAATTTTGATGGAACATGCATAGCATTTTCAAGGGGTTATGAAGCAACAAGCTAAAATCCTCATCTAAATTTGAAAAATTCAGGAATCCCACAAAGCATGAGCACTGTAAGTACACACTACAGAATAAGAACAAAAAAATTAAAATGTAGTGAGTGTTAAAGTTTAGCCTTAGAATATAATAGTCAGTCAATCATACACCAGAAATGTGCTCCAAAGACGTTCATACAGTCTTACACTGTGCACCAAAAATTTAGCTGAATAAAATATTGGCGTGTACATACAGACAACTAAAGAATTAAAAGTAGAACATAATGTGTCAAAGTATGTGCTACAAACCAGAAATTGTTTAGTTCTAATACTGCACTAGTAGATTTCCAGTTACCTAAATTCATTATTTTTATTTTACCATAATATTGTGTGGCTAACTGCACTAAAAAATAATAATAAAAAAAAAGCTTTTAAAATTTAAAATTAAAAGTAAAATTGCAGTATACAGAAAGCATCTCAAGTACATTGCCCAAAAAGATATGAAATAGGCTCTGAAGGGAACTAAGAAAAAAAATGGGAGAGAAAAAATGCCATAAATAATGCAATAACTTGGACAGGTCAGAAAAGAAATAATTTTCTACTCATTTATGAAATCAAAAATACTGAAAGGAAGGCATTGATTCAGGTAATGGAAAACGCACAAGAAAGATAAGACCCAGATGACTTAAAGGACTGTATAGATTAAAGTAACTTGCAGTTATTTGATCACAGAAAAGTTACAGGAAAAGATTTCTGGAAGTTGAACATGTACTGAACTATCAGAAGGGGTCTTGAGTATATGCAGGATCAGACTTCTACCCTGCACTGCTTTTTAAAATTCATCACAGCAAGACTACTGCTATGCACAATGTATTATTCTTGTCCTCATGTAGTTATTCTGGGGTGGTTTATTCTTAGTTCTATGGTGTCCTAGAAAATCAAGAGATTTTGAAAATGGCACAACTTAGCACAGACCTTCTCAACATGACATATGTTATCCCTTCCTTGTATATTTTCTCCTTCAAACTGTACAAAAGCAAGGAGAATTTGTGGGTTTAGTCTTGAAAGGAGATTCAGGGATGAACGAAACACCTATATGATTATGTAAGTTAGTTTCTTCAACCAAAATGCAGAATTTATCTAGCCAAGGTGCAAGACAAATATATGAAGTTATGACTGACTTTAAGGAGTGATAAAAGCTTCTTCTAACTACATGGAAACAATATTACCCCATACAGTACCTGTCCCTCTATCACAGGACAAGTGATATCAGAGTGATAAGCAGTTGCTTGAAAAGACCAAATACCTAGATATTAACTGATGTGAAAGTAAACTGCATATGTACAACACATAAATCAGGGATCAGATGCACAGCAACACTTTTGCTGTAAAATAATTATGGGCAATCTTTTAAGAAAAACAATACTGTATTCAAGACAATTTGCAATTGCTTTTGGAGGAGGAAACATATAAGAAGGCTATGCTATTTTTCTAACCCAGATGTTGTAGGTCAAGAACCAAGGAAATCCTGGTGTTGGTTTTGGCTGGGATAGTTAATTTTCTTCATAGTAGCTCATATGGGACTATGGGGTTAATTTTCTTCATAGTAGCTCATATGGGACTACGGTTTGAATTTGTGCTGTGAAGAGTGTCGATAACACAGGGATGTTTTTATTATTGCTGAGCAGCACTCACAGAAAGTCAAAGCTATTTCTACTTCTCACCCCACCCCACCAGCAAATTGGCTGGGAGAGGACACAGACCGGGCAGCTGACCTCCAACTGAACAAAGGGGTATTCCACACCATGTGATGTCATGCTCGGCACATAAACTTGTGGGGAAGGAGGAAGGGAGGGATGTTCAGAGTTCAGATGTTCCTAAGTGACCATTATGCATGACGGAGCCTGCTGTCCTAGGGATAGCTGAACACTTGCCTGCCCACGTGATGATTGAATTTCTTGTTTTACTTTGCTTGTGCACACAACTTTTACTTTACCTGTTAAACTGTCTTTATTTCAACCCACGAGTTTTCTCACTTTTACTCTTCCAATTTGCTCTCCACCCCACCAGAGGGGTATTTAGTGAGCAGCTGCGTGGCGCATAGGTGTTGGCTGGGGTTAAGCCACGACAACTACCTAGGTAAAAAGCATTTATTGCTAATATCTGGAATCAAACCCAGCAAATCTCTGAAATTATTTCCATTCCAAGCATTGCAAACCTTTCTAATTCAGTACAAACGGAAGCCAAAGTATGGTGATGGATTTGGGGTGATATGTATCGTTCTCAACATAGAATCATAGAATGGTTAGGGTTGGAAAGGACCTTAAGATCATCTAGTTCCAAACCCCCCTGCCATGGGCAAGGGATGCCTTGCACTAGACCATGTCACCGAATGCTCTGTCCAACCTGGCCTTGAACACCACCAGGGTTGGAGCATTCACAACTTCCTTGGGCAACCCATTCCAGTGCCTCACCACCCTCACAGTAAAGAACTTCTTCCTTATGTCTAATCTAAACTTCCCCTGTTTAAATTTGAACCCATTACCCTTTGTCCTATTTGCTATAGTGCCTAATGAAGAGTCCCTCCTCCGCATCCTTGTAGGCTCCCTTCAGATACTGGAAGGTTGCTATGAGGTGTCCACGCAGCCTTCTCTTCTCCAGGCTGAACAGCTCCAACTTTCACATTCTCTTCTCAGCACTTGGAACTGCATTGTCAGAGCACGCTCTATTTACGATTGCCCCTGATTCAGAAGCAGACAGCCAAACAATGTTTGTCTAGACCCTGATGAGAATTTAGTTCCTAAAGTAAAAGTAAGAGCATAAAACTATTTCATTGCTTCACATGAACTAGGTACATAGTACTGAATTACCAGTATTTTTGTGTTGCTAGTATCTCTTCTTTGAACCATATACACATACAAATGGCCTTCGCAATTCAAAAGATTGATATTTAGTACTTGGAATGTCTCTACAAGTACATCTGGCTTGTGCAGCAGCATCTCATTTCATCTTCTTTACAACTTTGGGATCTCATGCAATGTTTCTTAATAGCTGTAATAAAGTGGCTCCATGCAAGAAAGTGACAAAAGTGCATTCTGCCAGTAAAAGAATGCAACTTTTGCCTGTGTTACCTGTGACATACTCTGTACTCTAAGGAACTGACAGTTTTCTTGGGCATGTGCTTTACAGTCTTCTGACAACTTCTGATTTTCATGTCAAACCACAGCAAGAAGTCCATTATTATAGCTTACAACCAGTGTAGGAAGTACTGTAAGAAGAAAATATATGTGAGAAACAGAGTGTTCTGCAGTTTAAGTAAAAAATGGTGCAGTGAGTTAAAGAAGACACTGATTCAGTAGCAGTCAAAGTGATCCTTAAATATGTGAGGCAGAAGATCTGCATTAAGCAGTAGATGTTTTCTCTCTAGTTTCAGGTTTTGTATAACCTTTACTATGACTGTGCTGTAGTGTTCTTTTGTTTGTTTGTTTGTTTATTTCCTTATCTTTTTTTTCTTCTGAAGGTAATGAGTGCGCTGGAATTTAGTTCTAAGGTTGTGGAAATTCTACCCAGTTAACTAGAAGAAAATAGTTTGTGTGGTATTTTTATAGAAGCCTGAAGATATGCAAATCTCTTGGGCATTGCAAAGACAGGAAAGGTTCTAACTCACTTTTCAAAAAGTTCTGTATATATGATAGGCACACTCACAGAGCTAACTTTAGTGTCAAAACTTCTGCAGACAGCATTACCTTTTCTTCTGCAGGTCTCAAAGATACCTGCTCTGCAAGTTACTTCCTCATTAGGGAAGGGTCTTTTTTGGAAGATTGTTCCATACATGGTCAAAACGTTAGATACAATTTAGGTATCACCATCTATGTGCCTAGCCAATCAATTCACTTAGAGTTTTTTAGAAAAGACCACCACCAACAACAACTACAACAAAAACAACTCAAATGAGAAAGAAATATTTTACCATCAGACACCGAGTGTAGTGACTGTAGCTATTAGCTGCTAATGTTACATTATATAGAAGAAAAACTTGTGCACAACAGACTGCCAAGGATTCCAACAGCTAGAAGCTTAAACTTGTGCCTGCAAATTACATCCACAAAAGAGAAAGGAAGTCCAGTTTTTGTACACTGAATATGGCAATGAAGTCTAGGACATTAGTCAAATGAATTCTTAATGAAATTATTGAGGGAAGCAAAGTCAAGTTTCCTAGGAATTGAATTAACGTGGGGGGCTTCAGGTTACACGTCTGAAGTACCTGTCTGAAATTCATGAAGTACATGTCTGAAATTCAGCGATTTCCTTTGTGTTGGCATCTTCCTAAATGTCTGAGTAGCTGTATGCCCAGAAGTGGGACTGGGCTTCACTGCCTGTACATGATCTTGTGTAAATATACTGATTGATATGTTTCCTTAGGCAGTATTTTGAGGTTTCCCCATTTGCATTCTGTCTGTATATAAACCACTTTAGTTCAGAAACTGGATAGCTGTATGTTATTTTACTTTACAAGGGTTTAAAAGGAAAAGGTTGCATTTATTTCAGGAGTACTGACGTTAGGATGTGAGGGAAGACTTGAAGGGAACTGACCACTATCTCACTGTCCACTGAAAATAAAGTTAATATATTCTTATAATTTTCTTGTCATTGCACACAAAGACAGCCTAAAGGTATCTGAGGAGTTCTAGAAAAACAATTCTCCTGGGTACTGTGACTCCCTGAATCCCAAAACCTGACTGTAGGTACTAGCTTAGCTCAAGCCCTTGATGCCTGTCATTTGTTAATAGATCACATTAGGGATCCACAAAAGGAAACTTAAAGATTATGAATTTTAGAAGATATAAATATATTTAGTTCTTATCATAATAGAACATCAATAACAGAGACAGCGTAGATTACTAATGATAATGCTGTTGAAGGTGTTCCATCTCCTAAAGGACTTTACACCCCGGACCTCTGTAATACCACTATAGCATGTGGGTCATTATAGGAATGTCTGGAAAAGGCAAGTGACGCTTTTCATAACAGCAGTGGTTGATGAAGAACCTCCCAGGTTGAATCATTGTTTCAAGCTTTCTAGACCTTTGGCTGATCAAAAAACAGTTTTCAGGCTGGCATGCCCAGGTACTGAGTACTGTAGAAAAAGAGTGGATGGGGAGTGTTTGGGTTTCAGCTTCCCACCTTGATAACCCATTAGGGTCTTGTTGATAAATCCTGATATGATTGACAATTCAGCATAAAATGAACATACAGAAAGAATCTTAAGGCTCTGTAACTTTCTGCTGCAGAACGAGATGCCAGAGGTAGTTTTCACTCTAATGATTAGCCTAGATCAGCGTTTTGTCTTTCTAAAAAAAGAAAAGGATTAGACACACAGACTCTAACACTCGTATAAGAGTAAGATTTCTCTTACACTGGTAGTCATAATTAGGCAGTGATGTTCCTCCCAAAACAACTGTGAATCATAAGCAATGGTAGGAAAAAACAACAGTAAAGTTAATTATATAAACAAAAAGATAATGTACCCGGTAATGGAAAGAAGAAACTGAAAAACTAAGGAAAAAAAAAAAAGAACTATGCTTAGTAATGAACTTGACATGACTCTGGCAGAAAGCACTTAATTTTCTAATTCTGTATTGCATGTAAATTTTCCAAAGTCAAAGAAACAATACATTGCAAAATTTAGCAATTGTTTTTTTTTCATGGTAGTAGCTTGCATATGTGACAGCACCATGAAGGTTGTGAAATACTGACCAATTTGAATTACTGTAGATATTCTGTCTTAAAAACCCTGAATTTTCAGGAATTGAAGGAAAACTTCAACTTTCAGTACCTATTCCTAAACCTATTTTAAGCATTTAGATTTCTGTATTTGCAGTCAGAAACTGGTATACACAGTTTATACACTGTGCTTGTGTTCACTCAGCTTAGAGAAAAACCACAGCTGAGTGGCTTGATTTCCTTCATTTAACAATAACTGCTAAAGACAACTGGAGCATAGCATGCTGCAGTATCAACTTGCACCTACCTGAATAGGCACAGCATTTCCATTCACTCTCCGTGCTGTATCTGGCAACCTTTTGAGTGTTCAATATATATTCTGGTCCATGTAATACAATAAGAATGTGAGATTAAATCTGACAAGTGAGCAATTTTTTTTCAAGGAAAAAATAGCTGCAGACAAAAGTTGTTTTAGGAAAATTATCATGACGTTAGTTACAAGTATCTTCTCCATAAACCAGTAAAAAAAAATCCTAATTAACTGTGAATTTCATAATAGTTATAGCAAAAATTCAATCTTTTTACATATTAGGTGTTCGTACTCTAATAGTATTGTATGGAATAAGATTGATTACGCCTGCTACTCATGCAGACTGCCGGAGCAAAATGCAGTATTTCTTCCTTAAATTATTTTTAAAGTATTTTTCTATTGCACACAGTTTTAAAGAATTTCCAAGAACTAAATTGAAAATAAACAAACAATGACTGGTACTAGGGTATTTTTATGAGTTTAAATAAAACACACAAAGTGCCTGTTCAAAGACAGAGATATGAAAAATATCTCTCACCTGGAATTGATATGTACAGAATTATTCCTTTTAGTATTTAATTTGGAGCTACTATGATAAAAGATTCTGCAAGGCAAAACCATATCTTGAAGTAGCCTATCACTTATTTGTGTTGTGTTTTATATAGTGGTTATTTTCAAGTTTGACTAATCAGTCTCATTCTAACAGTATGAAGCTTCAAAATTAAAATACGCAAGTAATATTGACTAGAAACTTTTCAGGAAACTAGTGAAAGCAAATGGAGTCTAAGCTATGGAAAGCAAAAATTTGTTCTCCTGTTCAAAACCAGAAACCACTGTTTCATTGATCATAGGCATAGGAAAGTTGATTAGCACCTAATAATTAATAATTTCTGCTTTATAAAATTTCACTTAAAGAAACAGAAGGATTCTACAATCAGATAGTTGCAGAATTTAAAAAGAAATTTAAATAATGCATTCACTGTATTTTGGAAAAATCAAACTAAAAAAAAGTTATAAACTATATAAACTCTATAAAGGTTTTGGATATACACTTGAAAGATGTATACAGTAAAAGAAAAATTGGTCTACGGTCTTTGATGCATATTCTATGAACCTAAGATTTAAAAGTCTCTCTCCCAAAGCATGTAGTGACAGGACAAAGGACAACAGTTTTAAAAGGAAAGAGGGTGGATTTAGATTGCACATAAGGAAGACATTTTTTTTGACAAGCATGGTGAGACATTAGAGCAAGTTGCCCAGATAAACTGTGGATGCCCTATCAATGGAACTGTACAAGGCTTGGATGAGGCTTTGAGCAACCTGTTCTAATGAATGTTCCTGACATTCCTGCCCATGGCAGGGGGGGTTGGACTTTAAAATTCCTTTCTAACACAAATCATTACATAGTTCTATGATTCTATGAAACAATTTTTCTGTAATTGATTATTTCTGTAATTTCTTCTCTAACGTGCTCCTGAAAAACGATGTTTACCTAGAATACACATTGTAGGCCTAAACATATTAAAGATCATGAAGAACTTAACTTCAAGGAGAGTGGGACCATGTTATATACATTATGCATTATTTCTATTATAATGGCACTTCATAAAAACTTTTATAAAGTAGATCAAAGGATGCGAGCTATGTAAACATAAGAATTGTCTGCTTTTGGATACATGATTGTTTTAACAGGGCTATCTAATAGCCTCACCCTTTATTTGAAAAAGTCTTCAGCTAAATTCTTTTTAAATTAAAACCAACCAAACAAAACCAAAACAGAAAAGGATGAAAGTTCGAGGGCAAGGCATAGCTGTGTTGCTATCTGGAATGATTTAATGATGGCTAGCAGGCTTCCTACAATAGATAGATTTTTCCAACTTTAGTCTGGGACTTTCAACACTCTCCAATCTCCCACATTCAATTGCTTTCTATGAGATGAGGAGGGAGGGTGTTTCTGACAGCACTTTATTTAATTTTGTACAGTTGGGCAACAACATATCAGCCGTAGTGCACCCCTGGTGGATTTGTACAGGCTGGGGGATACAGCAATATCATATTGGATTTTCTGCTATCATAGGCAGGATGCCAGACACAACGGAGAGAATTAATTATTAACAGCACTGCTATCTTTCCAATGTAGCTTTAAGGCACTATTGTGTTTGCTCTCACTGATGGTGATCATTTCTGAACTGTTCCATGTATAATGAACTACATATGCCTCTCAGATTTCAGCCCTTAATCTAGTAGGTTATCTGCTGTAACCACAAATCCTGGTGCTTGTGATTCAAACTGCAAACCTCTCTGGTGTGGCAGTAACATGTACAGGATTTCACTGGAGAGCATGCTCTGGCAGATACATGTGATACTGGACAAATTTGTGGAAGCTGTCTGTTGGGCAACTTTATGCTCATATATTCAAAAATAACCAGCTAAATTCTGTACTGTAACTAATGTAGAGAAGTATTAATATAATGTATGTACTCATTTGCAGGTGACAATTTTCATTGTTTCAAGAAGGGGATGACAATTGTCTTTCAAGTCTACAAATACTTTAAAAGTTAAATTATTGTGAAGCTCAAGGGCATACCTTTTTTTTTTTTTCATCTGAAAATTGACATTTCAAATGTCCTCGAAATTCAGCACTGTAGCATTTTTTCACAATAAAGAGCATCTGGTTAGTGTCCTATATGAACAATTA
Source organism: Nestor notabilis (assembly GCF_000696875.1). Lineage (NCBI taxonomy): Eukaryota > Metazoa > Chordata > Aves > Psittaciformes > Psittacidae > Nestor > Nestor notabilis. Next base: position 76,689 of record NW_009939521.1, on the reverse strand, counting down.
AAAACTAACAAATCCTTGCCAATGTAAATGATAGTATTTTTATGTTGAGGAATGTATATACTATTAATATTACACTCCTATTTGCTGAGGCAAAATAAGTGTCAAAATGACAGGATAGGAAGGAGATTTTCAGGATTATCATAAAATTATCAAACACTACTGTTTTTTCAGTAGAACAAATGTGTATCAAACCAAAGGAAAATGTGGTTTCAGCTCTTTGTTTTCTTAATACTTATGCAACACCAAAGTTATTAGTCTAGTCACATAAGCAACAAAGGGGCAAGTAGTTGCCTTTTAAGTGTCTGAGGTAAGTACCAAGGGATGGTTTTCACTGTTCTTAACAAGAAAAGTTTCTAGTTTAAGCCCACGTTTGTATTTTTTCCCTCAAGAAGCTAAAACTTTCAAAATGTGAGTCAACAAATCTCCTTCAGAAGAAAAAATACTGCTTAACATAAAATGAAATCTTTTATTTGAGAATTGCAATAGGATTAATTTTGTGTTTACTCTTAATAGGTATTTATTTATTTATTGGTTTATTTTATATGTACCCTTAAAATAGAATTTTTTGGATAATATTAAAATAATTAAAAAAACACTTAAATATTTATTTTGTTTTTAAAGCATGAGATGAAAAATCTTGTGATACTTCAGCACTGTCATAACTACTTCCTAAAACAAAATTCAACCAAAATTCACAAAAACTTCCCACAGATACTGAGACAATAAAACATCAATCAATTGGTATTTTCAAGTGGAAAGACATCACAGATCACAAAAGTTTCTCATCTTCCCTTGAGAGTCTTCTTGGACTATCTCAAAGGCTAACTTGTTTCATTAGATTAATGCTATTATTCAAGAGTTTTCAAAGAAAGGCTGGGGGAACACCTTTAGAGAAGAAACACAAATGATTTATTTCTTGTTTTGCATTTGCTATTTCTCAATTCTTTCTGCTTGTGTATAATTAGGTAGTTAGATACATATTTGCAATCTTAGATTCAAAACCTGTGTTTGAAGAATGTTATAATGGGTTTTATCATTTAAGATAATCAAAGAAGTTCGTATGTTCTACTTAGTATGACCTAGATTAAATTTTTACCAATATTGAATGGAATTCTTGCCCTTATTTACCAAAAGTTTTAATCAAAGCTTTTTCCCATTTATTTAGAATACAACTGCAAATGGTTCTGGACTGTTATTTATGAATTAGGTTTTTTTAAATCATGTTGGATGAGATACGTACTTATGCATATAGGTATATACAGTATAAGAGAGTGTAATATAAAAAGGTAGGTAACCAAATTATGTTTTCGAAGTCACTTTGAAAGCTGTAATAAATTTAATACAGTGCCACTATGGACCATATGGCCTTCTATAATCAGAAAATGATAAGGTGTAAGGCTTTGTTATTTTCAAAAACCTCTATTATCTGAGGTGAAAAAATGAAAAAAAAGAACAAGATAAAAGTAACAATAAAGATATTTATTTGTCAAGTCACTGTACTTCCTTCACTCAAAGTCTGATTTGAAAGCTTGATATCATGTCCTTTGCATAGTTTCTGTTACATAAACCAGAATGCTGTAGCAAGAGAAAAATGTAACTTCAGCTCTCAACAACTGAGGCTGAATGCATTGTAAGCATTCGTCAGGTAATCAAGGACGCAGATTACAATTGAGAAGATAAAGAAAACAAACAAAAAGACTAAAAAATTGTTTAGTTAAAGAGACTTGCTGTAAATACTCAGCTGCTCTATTGAAGATTATTATTTTACAAACAACATCTGAAATCATTATTATATGTGCAGGGGGATAGAGATAATTTTTTTTTTTCTCTAGACATTTTCATTCTGGGGTAGCTAGTATTGCTACAAGCCATACAATGTTAGGTTGAGTTTAGGTAGAAATTAAGACATGTGGAGTTCAAACCTAATTTTGATGACAAATAACAAATAGTTCCTACCTCATAAATAGTTTGATAAAAATAAATTTATAACAGAGCACTTAAGGTGAACTTGCAGAGAGGATTCCAGAAGTCTATTGCATAATCTGCTTTTTCAGCATGATGTTTACAGATAATGTTTCAGCAGAAAATGTTTACAACACCTATGTAACTTCTGTTGAGGTTGTGATTCTTTCTTTTCATCCTTACTTTGCATCTTGTTTTGAATTGCTGAGGACTTCTAAAACAGTTCATGAAAGCAGCCATACACTACTCTATTCAGCAAAACATAAAAATTCTGGGACATAACAGAAAAATCATAAATATGGACTTAGAGTGAGAAGAAAAGCATGCAAATGCTGTACCAGACCTGCAACATGCAAGTACTCTTTTCCCAATTGTATGACTTTTTCCATATATATTTGTCCTGGGTTCAGCTACAGCAGTCATTTTTTCTCCTTCTTAGTAGCTGGTGCAGTGCTGTGTTTTTGACTTTCAGTCTGGGAACAACGCTGATAACACCGATGTTTTTAGTTGTTGCTCAGTAATGTTTACTCTGACCAAGGACTTTCTCAGTCTCATGCTCTGCCAGAGAGGAGGGGAAGCCAGGAGGAAGCAGAGGCAGGACACCTGACCCAAACTGGCCAAAGGGGTATTCCATACCACAGCACGTCATGCCCAGTATAGAAACTGGGGGGAGTTACCCGGAAGGGGCAGATCGCTGCTCGGGTCGGGCTGGGTATCGGTCGGCGGGTGGTGAGCGGTTGTGTCCTCTGCCCTTGTTATTCCTCTTATCATTATTATTGGTAGCAGTGGTGGTTTGTATTATACCTTAGTTACTGAAGAGCTGTTATCTCAACCTGTGGGAGTTACATTCCTTCGATTCTCCTCCCCATCCCTCCGGGAGCGGGGGGAGGAGGGAAAAGGCGGGGAGTGAGCGAGCGGCTGCGTGGTTCCAAGTTGCCGGCTGGGCTTAAACCACGACAGTTGTTATATTCCCTGTGCAAGGAGTTCCCTTCAAACTTCACCATGAAAGCTTATTCTAAGCTTTTTCCATATTAGAGGATTTTCTTTTTGGTATCATCTTGATACTGATAGTATTGATAGCTACTGTGTTTTAGTAGTTTGTGTAGCTGAGCTACACAGGAAATTTGTCTCAGTTGAGCTGTGTGACTGAAGTCAAAGACTAGCTGCATAGGGTGTTGCAGGGACCTCAGAAAAGGTGGAATTTGGCCGACTGTAGTGACCAGCAGTTCCATGAAGGGCAAAAGCTCAGAAACGGCACAGGAGTGACAAGCATAGACTTAACTGGGGAGGTCTGATGGGTCAATACCTCCCTTTAAGCAGAGCCCACCATGCTCTGCTTATTGCCTGTCCTCCTCCTATATTCCCACAATGTTGAAACCACCTTTGTCACACTTCCAAATCTGAGCAAAAATAAAGAAATTTCAAAGTCTTTGAAACAATACTGGTAAATATTAGGAAAATTAAACTGATTAAAATATAATTGGTCCCTGTGCAAAAATATTCTGCGGTTTGCCAAATAGGAACAATACCTACGAATGGTATTTTACAGGAGTACTGAAAAGTACTGATGGTGTTTTTCGAGCACATTTTTGAAGGAAAGTGCTGTCTAAAGCCTTGATATTTGCTGAGGAAAAGCAATAGATAGCCTTCTTTTCAATTCCATGTTTGTTGGACAGGCTTTGAGCATTATCATGTGGTTTTGTACTTCACTCACTTGCCTATTAATTTGTTTTCATGGAACAATCCCCAGAGAGCAATACAGAAAAAGTGAAATATATAAGCAATGCTATCTCTTCTCAAATATCCATACAGAAAGAAATGGAAATTGTAATTATTCACTGTGTTAAATAACATCCTTTTAATGTCTAACATTTATTTTGAATGTTAGAATCCAATTACCATATAATAATAAAGACCCTTACAATACAATATCTTTCAGCACAGGGAGCTTATGTAGCTAGTTTCCATCCATTATTTGTACATTTCCAATCTCTTTAGTAAAGGAGTATAATTAGGGAGAAATATAGGTGAATAGAAAACAGTTCAGTTTTGTCGGAAATGTTTAAAAATGTAGCATGATACAAGAAAGCAAATAAGATAGTATTAAAAGAGAAAGGGCAAAGCATTTAACCAAAAGAAAACCTTATCTGCAAGAGAATGCAATTGAAACAGGAGTAAGATGGTTGAGTAACTCAGTTATATATGACCCTGTTAAAGGCAATCAGAATGAGCACCTGAAATAAAAGTCAACATGATCCAAAATACCCCCCAGGGATACCAGAACTAAGACAAGTGACAAGCTAGTGTGTGTCTGTCCTACAAAACTGATGTTGCTGTAGCTACTGCTAGAGATAGTACCAACCAGGACACAGAAACTCTTTTCAAACAATGAATAAACATACACTTACACAGACAAAATAGTATACTCACATTGCTTTTTAAACTTCGAAATGGAAAAATAAACATACACCTAAGGTCAAACACAAAAGAACAAACTTATTTTTTACCTGTAAAAAGAAGAGAAGAGAAAACATAAAGACGTTTACAAGAAAGAGAGACTGAACAGTATACTGCATTCTGTAGCTGAGGGTATAAGACAACAAGAATTACATATGGTATGGATCCGAGTGGGCAGAAATTTCTGAGAGCTGCAAGAAAATAGATTCCTAATTATGAGCAAGAATAAACTTCATTCGCTACAGATTAAGCAGCAAAGAATTATAAACTTATCTCCATTTTAGCCTCTACATGCCAAATTATAAAGCACATGGGTTATTAAAAGAAATATTGTTGGCTTTCTGACTTTCTTTTTTCCATTAGTGTTCCCAAAATAGTATAATTTTGTGGTTCAATATCACAGTAATGTCTTAAAATCAAACAACAAAAACTGTATTCATCTTAGTGTGCAAAAAATATCGTGTTTGATTGGAATCTTGGTTTACTACAATCAGCTGTCAAATAAAGGATTTCAGCCTGTATATATTTGCATACCTACAGTTCAGAATGACTACTAAACTTCAGTATATATGATTCTAGAAAATACAAACCTATATTTTCAAACTGGCTTAAGTTATTTTGTCAAAATCCATTCACACAAGTAAAATATCATCTGGGACAAGGGCTTAAATCAAGGTTTCGATAACTAAGTATCCCACACCGCCACAGAGAAAATGATTCAAAAAGTTTTTATCGTTAAAATAATAAATATATATATACACTGTATAATATGATACAGATTAAAAACTCAGAAGATGACAAATTGGTGTCTATATACATATTACCCACAGCACAGATTTTCTGATGTTCTAGTGTTTGTGTCTAGCCCCAAAATCTTTGGAAAAATTATGTCTTTGCAGATGAAAGAGTATAAAATTAGCACAATCCTACAAATCATTAAAGTCATATCACCACTGCAATTTCTTGCACAGGTTAATAAACTAGGACATAATTATAAAATAAAATGCAAATACTAATACTTTTTGCTTTTTATAACTTTGCTGTTTATTGATTAGCGTTACAGGCAAATACAGATACCTGCAAAAGTCTAAATGGAAATTCACTTGTCTTAAATGTTTTCCCTTTAAAAATACTGTCTACACAGCTCGTGAGATATTAGAAAGCTAGTAAACTAGTCACACTGTGGTTTTGTATTTTCTCAACACAACATACTCACGTGAGTGCTGTGCTATGCTAAAGGGAAGGGTATTTTATATTGTCTTGACCTCTTGTGTCTAAAGCAACTAAGCATGTGATGAGGAGCAGGAAGTTAAGGAGACGATAAATTATTAAATAGCAGCTGTACAATAAATAAGTTTTTAATACTTTTTCTCATATTTTAGATGACATTAATAGTCTGTTAGCACAGTATTTCTAGAGGAAAAAATCATTAGCGTTAGTGAATTGATAAATCTACAGTCACACAATATACACTTTAGTAATTTTATTATCTTATTTCTTTATTCCTCCTATCTATGTTCTTCTCTTTAATTAAAAAAAAGGGGGGGGGGGAAGGGGAGGAAAAACCCAAAGAAAAAGTCTATAGGAACAAAATAGAAAAGGTGAAAGTTATGGTGATCTTTGTCCCTAGAAATGTAGGGTTACAAATGTGCAAGGACTTCCCCCAGCTTGGCTTATCATGTTGATTACTTGCATTCTAGGGGCCCACTTCAGTCATAGGAAGAACTTCCCAGAGGCTGTTTTGCTCCTCTAACCTCCTGTAGAAATTCTGACTTAGGGAAGAAATTACTTATATATAAATTTTACAAATTAACTCAAATATCAAAAAACAATTCAATGGGGCCAAACATACCCTTGTACCAGCTCTAGGTACTTCTAGGTGCTATTTTGCCTGTGTTCTGCTTTGTATTCACAAACTCTAAAGAAGCAGAGTTGATCTGTGTTGCAACAAGACCACAGAGGTATCAATATCTCTTTCCTTAAAAAAATAAGTAAAGGAGTAAGAGGAAACAATCCCAGCCTAGTCCTATTGTGGTACAATTTAAGACAAACAGATCTCAACTGCAATGTTTTCTCTGGGTAGTGAAATTAGTTTGAAACAGGGAATGTGCAATATGTATGTGGTCTTGTTTATGTTAAAATTGAAAACACTGGGACACACTTTCACCCATGATCATGTGTTCAGTGTTTATTTTCTGTGCTGAGTGTGTTTAATATGCACCACTACAAAACTTAAAATGTAAATTTTTTGTACACTTTAGTTTGAAATATTATTAGTTTTCAGGAAGGGAGTGCAAGAATATGTAGACAGATGGCATACATATACTTATTCCCAACAGATATTTTGCTTGTTTAAGTTAGTATCAAGGTTGGGCAAAACAGTTTTGAATAAAGGAAGAAATAATTCAAACATTTTCTCTTGAGGTTTATCTGAATAAAAACATTGAAATGATTTTTACATTTCATGTTTCTCTACCCTTTCTAGATGAAACGGAGTTGAAGACTGAAACAAAGACTATAATACTGTTTAAGAGGGAACATAATTTGTAGTATATCCTATATGGTTTCAACACCTTTCTTTCTTCCACCAGTGGACTTCGAATTAAGCTTGCTTGTATCCCTAAAGAACTCTTTGAGTTATGACATCCATTAACCTTCAGATAACCCATTATCATGTTTTGCCTTGAATTCTCCAAATGATTCTCTTTTAATGTACAACATAAAAAGTATACAAATAAGTGAATAATGCCTCTTCATAGCCTACAGATCCTCTTCATGGTCTGTGCAAATGTTGTAAACTGTGCTGTAGTTGCTGATGCTTTTGAACATTCAACTCCGGTAATCCTAGTCTAAAGCACATTTCAAAATATAGAGGGCAAAATGTATCTCCTGCAGACCAGAACATCAAATCTCCCAATCCAGCCAAACTGAAAAACAATTTTAATCCAACAACACATTATCACAGTGACAGTTTTTTTCCAGATGATAAGTTTCAGGCTTTTGCTGTCAGCTAGGTCACTGCCCATATTGTGAAAGAATTAGTTGAAAAAGTGATTTTAATAACCATTATATACCCCTGCCTTTGATAGCAAATCCAAGAAACTGTTCTTTCACAGGATTTCTAATAGAGTTTCTCTGCAAAGACAAAGCTTGAGAATTTTAAGACAGCTGAAAAAACATAGTGGATTTAGAATGCGAATCTGTATTCAGAATAGAAACAGTTAAAAGTGCAAGCTTAGAGCTGTCTCTAGAATTCAGACTACAATTTTTATTTTATTTGACTACAAAAATACTCTGTGTTTACAGTGCATACACAAAATATGAATATGAGGAATATGAGTCATTTACACTACAGTATTAGTAGTTTGGGAAATAGTAGATATCTCTAAACTAGCAAATAGTAGATATCTTTAAACTTTAAACTAGACCTGGAGATAGAGATTTTACTTAAAGAAAAGCACCTTAAATGAAACAGTTTGAGTTGTTGAACTTAGAAGTATCATGACAACTGAAATGACTATTTTATTCTAGTGTAGTCTAGTCATTTAGTCTATTCCATTCCATCCTATCCTATTCTATCCTGTCCTGTACTGTACTGTTCTATTCTGTTCTGTTCATATGTTAGACAAAGATCAGAAGTTTCATAAACTCTGCACACCAAAAGACTTTATAAATAGTTTGCAATTTCTTTTTTTCTCTGATAAAACTTTGAAAGAGACACCAGAATTTTAACACCTCCTATTTCAAAGATAAAGTCTTTATGACTATAAGTATTTCCTAGATTGCAAAGGATGTAAGTAACAGGTGTTTTGAGTCAAGAAAATCGCTGTAGCTCAATTTACTATGGTATCTTGACAAAGAATAATGGGACTTTACTCAATTCACTAGGTATTATTTACTGTAGGAGGAACTACAGCTGAAAAGAGGGATCAAAGACTTTGAAACAGTGATCATCTTAATCTTTCTTTAGCTAAAAGAGAATACTAATCTTATTTGAATGTGTGTGGGAAATATGCATTAAGAAGTCACTTTGTAGAGAGGTTAAAGCAATTGCAAAATATCAGTTCCAAGAATTGCTCAGAAAATTGTGCAAACAATCCTCTATGCTGATAAATCCAGTGGTGGGAGGATGACAGCTCAGGGATTATTCTTTTTTAAATGGAAAGCAGTTTTCTCTGCTAGGAAACTGCCCTAACCACAAGGAGAAATATTCACTCTGAAAATATGAACTTGGTTCTGTTACATGACTAATTTCATGTTGGAGAGAGTATCCCTTAAAGCCCTGGCTGCTGAAATTCAAGAGATTGAAAGAACATCTCAGCTTTCAGTTTAAAAATGAGTATGCATTGATCTCTCCTACTTGCAAGAGAAGCCAGAACATTGTTCAAGTTTAAAAACAACAGAAGTTTAGCATTTACTATTTCAAACCTCCTTAATTTAAAAATCAATCTCCTGGCTTCAAGAGGTCCAGGGTCAGGGTTTGGCAGCATTAGGAACTGATGACACCATAGGCTTCCACCTGTGATAGACTCAGAGGCAGTCAGGAAGATGTTTCAGCATGTGAAAATGTAGATTTGACTTGAATAGTGAAATAGGAACATTTTCATTGAGAAAAGGAAAAGTTTTGTTTCAAAGCAAGTTGCCTAATTTTCAGGGGAGCTATGACAGAGATGATTTTAGTATTTGATGATTTCACTGATTTGGGTTAGTTTATGGTCAGTATGTGGTGCAAATATATGAGGAAGATAATAATGATTGTACACTAGATGGAAAGTTAGAAGGCCATGGTTTGTGAGTAGTTTATTTAATACATGTAGTCTGTATGTTTTTTCTGTATTTAAGCACCACCCACAAACACAGCTAATAACAAGCACTACTACTACTATCTTCATGTGTACATTGACAACTTGGCTACATATACACTTGGATTCACTTTTTATCTGTACATGAACATACTGTAGTACACCTGTGGTCTGTTTAACAGCTACAATTGAAAATCTGTTTGTCCTATCATTTACAGGTTTTATTTTAATGTGGTCTGTTTATTCAACAGCATAATTAAAATTCAAACCACTCATCTAGGAATGATTCTTAAGAATTTAATTATTGTATATTGGTGCAATTAAGGTAATTGATTCATTCAGTGTTCAGATAAGCAAAGTACCTTAACAAAAAAGGAAAGAGTAGTTTGAGACATTGAATATAAAAGAATATATCTGTATTTATCAGAATGCTATGAAATATGTGTATTTATGCAATTAAATTTTGGATCTTGATAATGAATTTTTCAATTTTATTTCTTCTTAATGAAATATTCATTAAAAACTGCTTGCATTTGTCTCTCTCTGTGCATGAATATAGACAAAAGAATGGATAGAAATGAAAAAAGCATATATATACTAAAATAATATAAGGGAAACCAGATGTCTCTCACAGGAACCCAGACAGTCACTGTGGTGTTTCCTGACAGAGTAAAGCATCAGGAGACAGCTAATGAGGCAAGTCATCCGTTATCATTGCAGTGCTTAGCCTGATTTAGTTATCTGAATCAAAATGACAGATTCAGGAGGAAGGCTCCTGGGAACTTGACTGAAAATGTTATGTTGATGTTACTATGCATTGATCAATCCAGTGGAGTGCCTCTTTGTCTCCATGCCAACAACAAATAGAAACAAAAAAACAGGGGTTAAGGGCCATGCTTTTGGAAAACTGATATTGGAGAAGATATTTTCTCTATAAACAAGTTTTGTTAAACACTGAAATAAGCTTCATGCCTAGGATGAATCATGGTTCTTCAAAATATAGGAGGTTTTATAATGTAATTTCAGCTTGTCAGGAACAATTTTCCTCCTTCCTTTTAGGATTACTTAGAAGTTCAGCTTTAGCAGCTACAGTCCATATCACTGGTTGCTGATTAACTTTATTCTGACATGAGGAGGAAGAAACAGACTTTAACTATTTCAATACCAATAAAATGCCACTCTAATTACAAAAAAGTTTGCTTATATTTTTATGAAATATTCTTTCTATTGGATAGCAAAGTTAATCTTCATAATATTAAACATTTTAGGAATGATGAGGTCTAGCAAAAAAAAGTAGCTAATGTCTAAAAAATGCCGAAACAAATGGTGACTAATTTTGACCAGGAGTTTAATGTACATCCAGGGGTTTTTTGAATGAGATGTCTAGACTGGGCTTTCTTGAAAAATGTGTAAATGATCATTAAAAAAAGAAAACAAAGAAGAAAATAAACAGTCCTTAAGAAGAAAATTGAGTTGTTAAAAAATACAACAGTTCTTTACTGAAGCTTTCAGTATTCTTTGATACAAGTCTGGATAACTTGAAAAAAAAAACTTTTAAAAAATTTTTTTTTTCTCGAAAAAACAGCCAATTTTTGCTCATTTAACTGTGAGGAATACTTGCATCAAGTCACAAAGAGTGGATACCTCTTCAGTATAAGTAAACCTCTTCTTAAACTGGTGAAGGGTTCTGTGTTGAATACCTTGAAGTTCTGTTTCAGATGAAATTTTACTGCCTTGTGGTGTTCAGCTGTGACTTACCAGCTGCTTTAGAAATAGATGTTAAAATTTTGTTTTTTCCCAGGAACTGTACCCACTCACTCATCTCTGAGGTCACAAATGTTCCAGGCTAAAAAAAATGTTCTTCGAGAGAAAATGAAAAGTCAGCATGTTCTGAAAAGAGGAGTTTGACCATATGGAAAAAAAAAATAAAAATCAAAATTATGATCAAAGCTTATGCATTGGAAAATACTTATTTCCATGAAAGAAGGAGCTTATCTTAACTTGCTTAAATCCTGCTTACTCAAGAGAGCAGAATGCTGGCTTGTTTTTTAAAGAAAAAAATACAATAAGGAAATACCTGCCTCCACCATTAACTACTCCACCTAATGAAATCATTCTACATGACTAAATTTTGGCTAGCTGGCTGGATCAAATGAGATGATTAATGTATATCTCATTCTGTGATGTGAAAATAGGTTTCCAGAGATAGCTGCCTGAGGATGGCAGAGCAAAAGATAAATCTGTGTGTCTGAGTGCTGACACAGTACTATTTCCACAGATTTTGTGCGTAGTAAGATGCTATTTTTATACAAAAATCTCTGTTAACAGGTTACAGTTAAGAAAAAGAACACATTATTCAAGAATTATTTTACACTTACCACATGAGATAAACACATTTGCGTTTTTATAAAAGAGAGTGTTGTTTTTGAAGAGCAAAAGAGGATTTAACTACTTTTTTAGTGCTAGTTGTGTTATTGCTGGAATTAGTAATGCAGTCTACAGACACAGATAATTCAGTCTTGGGTGTGCTGGTTAAACCTATTGTTTTAATAGTTGTAAACATCATGGATGGGATGGGGACCTGTCAAATGAACAGTCTATTATCAGAAGGAATATGAGTGAAAATAAAATACATAATGATACAAGGCTGTAGATATTGTTATATTTTAGAGTTTTTTAAGTAAACAGCAAATGAGAGAGCAAATTATTTTTGTCCATCAGTATTAGTTGCAGATACACTAAGCAGAATGAAGGTGATAACACAGGTTTTACTTTCTGCCTTGGTAAGACATTTCACCATATTTTATGCCAGTGCTAATGCCAGTCTATCAAATCCTTATACTTTCTTATATAGCATTAAGCATATTCAGTAATGATATGAGTTTTAGATTATGTGGGCTGAGTTCATAAAAAGCAGAATGAGAAACACAGTGTATAAAGTAAGCTAAGCTGATGTAACAGAAACTCTAACAAAACACAAGATTCAAGATTGCACATGTTAAAACTACTTTTTGCCCTAATTTTTATAATCTTTGATTTTCTCTTTTCATTAGTTTTCTTGCTATATTGTTGGTTTGGGGGTTTTTTTCTTCTGAGATCTCACAAAAGTTATGCAAATGGAGTGACCTAAAGTTTCTTAAGAAACAAGTCTAATCTCATTTACAGAAATACTGTTAAGGAAAATGGTATCTTCAATGGTGAATTTGAAACCTGAATGTAGTCCTTAAAACCAGTTACTTTTTTTGTTCCCATGTAAAAGCTGAAGGACACCCTTAAACTCGCATTCAAATTAGGACTCACATGCAGACACTAAGCTTCCTGCTGCATTCCGAAATGAAAGACAGAGGAATATATTATCAAAGGAGACAGCTTCTGCTGCTGAACAACAGTTCCTGGGGTTTTTTTATTTTTTGTTTAACACAGAGAAGCAGGAAGAAAGTTGCCTGATGCTTTTGTTGTACACACTGTTTTGCAGAAGACACTGAAAAGCTTTTTACTTCTGGAATCTGGTCCTCTGTCCTGTTACCTGCAGTAGGTAACAATGAGTGCCCTCTATTCCACTGTCTTAGACGCACCCAAATTACATCAAATCACAAAGAAACACAGAGAAGTTCTCTTGATTACCTCTGTAAAATCATTGCAGAGTGTTTCTGGAGTCTCTCAACCACTCCTGAGTTTCAAGAAGAGTATGTAATGCACACAGAACACTGTCTTCAATTTCTCGTGCTAAGAGACCTGATTAAGAAATTCTTTCACTTTTTAACTGTCATAAATCCAGTGTGTTTTTCTGTATAAATGTTTATATTTAATTCATATTACATGGAAATTCCTAGAAGGAATGAAACTGATTGATTTCAGGTAATTTTCAATATACTGTCCTGCTAATATGAAAACAAGATTTGCTAAGCCAAATTTGACTACTATGTACTAAGCAATATGAACCAAACTCTCTTTGCATTGCAGGTAGCTGGAATAATAACTAAACTGCTGACTCAGCAACAGAAGGAAGTGGAATGCAGTATTAATCAATTTAGCAGGCAATCTGAAAATATCTTTAAATGAGAAAGGGTTATAGTTAACTGTTTTTTCACCAATGAAGGGATAAGAAGTAAGTGGTTATGTACTTTCAGGACATAAAATGAAGTGTTGGCTCTGATACAATTTATTTGAGTTTTAGTTTTTCCCTATCGTTGAAAGATAAGGGTCCCATCTACAGGAATAGCAAATTTAATTCAAGATGCATCAAGTCAAAGTTGGCTGTGTTTCCAAATGCACACAGTATTGTTTATATGTGTCCAGACTTCAGTTGAAGGTTGATGGTAAACTAGCGAGTGAACTGGAGAAAATTTGGAGATTCCTTTGCCTATTTTATTGTTCTAAAAAATCTACAACAGCTTCAGGAATACCTACATAATTTGTGAATTTAATGCAACTTCAATCAATAGTTTTAACAAAAGGAAGCTGGAGAAAACAAAAAAAATTATAATTTTTGGTGTGTGCTTTCTATGCAACCAATGTTTCTTGTTTCTGACTCAGAACTGTCAGCATTTATTTTGTAAAGATTCTATGCCCTTAAATTTTAATTTTTGGTTAAAAAAAGGATATGACAACCAAAACCATGCAGACTTTTTTTCTCCCTGAGGATACATTTTTTTTAGGTTGCTGCAGCTTATGTTTTGTCAAGGGTTTTAGTTTTTTGTTTAGGTTTGTTTTTTTTTTCCTAGTTCCATTAACAAACTAAAGTTTTTGTTTGTGTTTACCTGTCATCCTTAAGAATTGTTTTTTTCCTTTGTTTACATTAATACAGTGGCAAAATTTCAGCAGTACAAAAAATATTCACTGATTAGAATTTGTGACCTCACAGTTTTCAAATTCAGTTTGCATTTATGCACATCTATAATTGAGGGTAGTGGTTTTCCTGCAGATCTTTATTACCATAATATGAGAGAAAGCAAGAACATAATTTGTCTCAGAATGCAGTGAGCAGAAGTACAAAAAACAATTGCAAAAATAAATCTTTTTGTTTGTAAACTAAAAAAGTAAAGGCTGAAATAATGAGGACTTAAACAATTTTAAAGTCATTTTACACACTGTCTTTTCTACATATCTTCAATTTTTCCTTTTAGCCAAAGGCAAAGAAGGAAAAGTGAATGAGTAAACAGCCTGAATCTGTTTTGTAAGAGATCATGTCAGTTGTTATTAACTGTTATATTATGTTTCATTGGGCTGGTTGAAGCCAAACAGAAGGTCAAAATATTTGTTTTCCTTATTTGACTTTATCTTTGAAAGAAGATTAAGTTAAAGTATTTCAGCTGATGTCAGTAATTTTAAATGCATTTTATTAGAATCACTCACTTTCATGCAATATTTTTAGAGAGTGGAAAGCTTTTGAGAGGAACATATAGATGCAATACCTTTGGAGTTGGTGGAAAGTGCCTATACGGTGGTATAAAAATGCCATGCCTGTAAGAATTAACATGAAGAACATGAGTTCATTCTAACTTAACCTCATAAGCATAAGAAGATGGTTACAAATCAATAAACATAAGGAAGGAATCTCATCAGAGGTATTATTTTCCATTAGGGCACCTAGAAGAACTTTAGAACTTTGGTGATGGTTTTTTTTGTTTGTTTGATTGCTTGTTTTTTGGGTTTTCAGGATTTTTTTGTTCGGTTTTTTTTTTCATAGATGGAGTACAAGTTATCCAAGCTAAAGGGTAGGTAATGTTAGAGCCAGTAAAAGAACCTGACTTTTCTGACAACCAGCTCAAATTTCTTCTACCAGGCAATGTATTTAAGTTATATTACAACTTTACTTTCAACTGTACTGACAAATGCAGATCATCCCCTGTAATTTTTCAGTTACGATCACAGACTTCTGCATTTTTTCACATGCTGAAGACCAGTCTGAGGTTTATATATGTTACCGCACATAATAATGGTGAAAACTGTTTTCAGTATTTTCAGGAGTTAGGTCTATTCAACTTTAAATTAGCAACTTCCTCACATAGAAGGACTTTTTGCCCCACAGAATTGTTTTACCCAGCAGTGTTATCTCATTAAGTAAATGTTTTTATTTGCACAATCAGTGGTGTAAAATATAGGCTATGGCAACAGACACAATTTCCTATAGAACTAATGGCACCAATTTGGAAGCTCAGCCCTACACAGATTTGAAGAAATTTACCCTTCCCCACTGCCAAATGAAAAGATGCTTGAAAGCAGCTTGGTGTTGTAGACTATTCAATAAAATATAAGCTTTCACAGTATGGCATGATAGACAAGGAAAAGACCCTGCTAAAAGTCAGAGTTCTGAAATTCCATGTTGCAAAAAAACCTGGATTTGCTAACACACAGGTGAGACCCTTTCATCCCACCTTGCTTTGAGGAAGAAGAGACCAGTGCCTTGCTCTTACCCATGTGTAAGAAGGTTCTTGTTTGAAAATGCTGTTTGGTGAAGTGGCTGACTGGGTAAATGTATTATTTTTTTAAGAACTCAGAACTAGTTTGTGGATATTTTTCTCAGTTTCAGTAAAAAACCCACCAAAAATAAATCATAGCAATATTTTTGACAGGGTTCCTGTCAAATAAAATGTGAAATATTTCATCGAGAAAGCCATGTTCACTTGGAAGATCCTACACAGAGATCTCTGAGTCATCACATTCTAAGTGCCCCTAATAGTTGAACTGCTAAAAGAAAGTTCTCAGGTAATTGCTTTTGGAAAATCAGCAATTACTTGTAGTTCCTGCATGGCAATATTTCAGATTACTATCGTGATAGGTGAATAAAATGGGGCAGCCCATTACTGAATAATGCATGAGTCACACTCAGTACACAGCAGATCAGTTACTGAGACTTGAATTAATCTTAAAAGCTATTTGACAATGGAAAATCTGTACTACATTTACAGATGTTGTAGAACTCCCCTTGGGATTCCATATCTCTTTCTAGAATTTAAAAAATAGATCTTAAAGGTGTCGTTAATTAATCTCTAAAGCCTGGGAATGCAGGAAAAGAAATATTCTAATTTTTCAAATCAATCTATATTTATTGAGTACTACCAGTCATAACTATGTGCTAGATACTTTCACCCAGTATAAATTGGTGTTGGAAGGCAAAGGAGGATATATGAGTCAATAAATTGTCTGTAATCATGGCAGTTTTTCTTGGAATTATCCACCTGTACAATTGCATGGATGACCTTTCAAATAGTTATGAGCTGAATAGGTATTCCAATGAGTAAACCTGACAGTAGAGGCAAAACACACTAGTGAAGAAAAAACAGATAGCAGAGACTCTAGAAAGCACCACTTGGGTCATAAAAATCTTCTGATATGCTAGTAATGAGACAAAAAAGCTAGACATATAGGAACAAAGTCTCAGGTGGATAAGGAGGAAAAGGTATGAAATCCAATAACTGGTAGTGAGGACTGCCTCTGATGAGGTAAGGCCTATTTAACAAAGCATAGTTTAGGTTGAGAGGAATCTGGAGATTTAATTCTGCAGGAAATTTTTAAAAATTCAGATCTATTTTCTTCCAAACTGGACAAAAAAAGATGCCTGTTTTTATTGAAGACAATTTCCAAAAATGATGATTTGATGACACGGAAGCCATTGTTGGATAGAAGATAAAACAGTTTCACTACAATATTGTGATGGAATGTCTAAAATATCTAGTTTATTGTAGTACAACTATTACGAAAATTAACCATATTTATGAAACTAAACCATATTAAGTGTTGACAGATGCATTATGTTAAGTTTTCTATAATTTAGTAATTAACATTTTAGTATCTTATTACGGTCAACTTTCTTCACAGTAGCTCCTATGGGGATATGTTTTGGATTTGTGCTGAAAACAGTGTTGGTAAAACAATGGGCAATAGTTTTGTGTAGTGGGGTAAATTTATGTATGTTTAAGATGCTTTGCAGAGAATGTAAATCTTGTTCATCATGAAAGATGGATCAGATGGTTTAAGAGAAATCTTGTTTTACATATAGCTAGTTTTATTCACTGAAGAAGACAAGATTGGGATGGAGGATTGGTTGAGGAAAGGGAATAAAAGGGGTGGCTCTATGGTTAAAGGTATTGAATATCATATCATACTTCAAAATTATTCTTAGCTTTGATAATGAATTCCTGCATGAATTTAAGCAACCTCTCATGAGTAGTCATTATCTGTGCAATCATCATATTCTGGGCTTGACCTGAGATCATGGGGTCTGATCTGCAGAAGTGTTTGGCTTTCATGAATCTGACACAAAAGTGCTTTGAACCTTTAAAATGCTCTGTGGTGCATGGTAGAAAAAATCAGATTCTATACCCTCAGCTTGGACTCTAAAAATCCATAAGTGCACTTGACCTCTTTGTCTCTTTGTAGTACCTACAAAATAGGGAATTACACCATCTCTTCATATAACTAGAGTGTTATGAAGATTAAATAATTTTTGTGAAGCACTCTGATATTATTATTTGGGCATCATAGAGAAACCCATGAGAAAATTAATCATCCTGTCTTCAGAACAAATGTGCTCTATATAAATCCTAAGGCTACACATTTGACAATGAGAATAAAATTTACTGAACAGCTAGTTTTCTAATTTGTCTGTTCTTGTTCTTTCTTCAATCATTCTGATTTTTTTCTTTCCCACAACACACAGAGGTTTATCTCTTACACTTACGAGAGACTCTGGGTGTTAACTACCTTCCTCTACCTTTCCAAAACTCATCCCTTTATTCTAACCCTGGTATCACATTCTTCTCTTCCCTTACTGCCCTTCTAAGGCACTCTTCCAAATGTAAATAACAAAAAACTTCTGAATATTTACTCATTGATGTATTATCCCACTTTTTATATTTATTTCTTTTATACAGGCTGACATTTAACTGGCTGCAGAGGAGAATAAATCATAATTTTTCACGTGTCTGTAACCTGACGCAATGAATTCTGATTCTGATCACAGCCTTTTGGTGATGCCATAAAATTAATATAAAATTACTGATATGGCTGGCTCATACTTTAGTATTGGAACTTACCCCGCATGCAGCTTAATGTAACTGTGGCCTCATCAGTTTCCTGGAATATGAAAATTAAGAGAAAAAAAAAGAGTGCGAACTGAGAACACTGTTGTGTATTTTCTTATTTTCCACTAAGTTTAATAGACTCAGTTTTTAGCAGATGTTTAGAAGACCAATTTGTAGATTTTCTTTTTAATTTACATAATTTGTTTACAAATATATAACACACTAAATATTTCAGGAACCATCTGCCTGTATTGTTCCTCTTTATAAATTCTGTGCAAGTATTTTCCTTGCCATTTTTATCAAGAAACAGTCCTGCAACCCAAAATGCATCCTGAAATATAAATCTGACACACTAGCTTTGGTTAATGGCTTCTCTTAGATAAAAAATATTAGTTACACCATACTAAAATGGTTTTTTAAGATTGTAGGATCAGAAATACAGATTACATAGCTCTCTGAATTTAAGTTAGCAAAGTACATGAACTGAGAATCAGATTCATAAAAAAGGTTTAGAATAGCTTTCATAAGTGTTTTGTTGTTTGGGGTTTTTTTTAATTATTTCCAAGGAAACAACTTTTTTTTTTTTTTTAAACAGCTACAGTTGTCTATCTTTCATCAACATAGATTTGAATGTTTCAGAAAATTTCAGAAATAAAATTAACAGGAAGATAAAACAGGTAGGAAAGATCACCAAGAATGGGACTGATTATTAATGCATGTTTAACCTTCAGTGATTCAATTTGCTCTGATTTTAAAAGTGAAACATCCTCTTTAATGGAAATTACTTTATAAGATTAGCTGGTTTGTAGAAGTTTTTCATACAAAATCTGTTACAAATGATCAAGCAAAAAAGCTTTTTACCTGTGTTGCCACTAACTATAAGGATATATATGTATCAGTTAGGGAACTGGATTTTACTATGATAGGTATGTTTAAAACACTGACAAATCAGAGGAGTTTCAAATTTCAAAACAACTACTTACTGGGTTGATACTTGTTAACAATGCACATACAATCATCAACATATGCAAAACAATGAGTCCTTAACAAGCCTAACCTAAACCAGCTGTGAGTGTGCAATCCCCAGGAACTGATGCAGTTTTAGTTAGCACTGAGAGTTGTGCTCCATCAGCGAGGTCAAGGTCAGTCAAGGCTATTCCCAAGGGAAGACAGATGCAGGGTGGCCTCTGTTCTTTCTTCCCCATCTCACTGCTGGTATTTTGTGCTCCTCTGTGCCCTTCCCCAAAGGAGGTGATCCAATCTGCTCTTGACACCTTATTTTTGGTATCAGGACTTAGGCTGGCTTAGATTATTCTGCAGAATTCTTGTTTTGACAGACACCATACCTGCCTGGTTTATATCTTCAGCTCTCTTCTGGCAGATTTTACTGCTTGCATGTTTTCCTTCTCCCTTGTGCAACTATACCTCTGTTTGCCCCTTGTGATCTATGATTATTTTTTAATATTCAAACTTAGCTGCCTTACAAAATGTTATTTGTTGTGTTACAATTTTACAAAATGCTTGGACATTTTGGCAGTCATGTTATTTTAAGTTTTCTTTCATTTGGGTTCAAAGCAAGCAAATATTAATCATGTCTTCCTTAGTGTTTTTGGACCCTTATGGCTCCAGTTGACCTCTGCTTTATGTACACCTGAGGAGCAGTGAATCTGTCTTTCATTAAGCCAGTTGGTCATTTTTCATGCATTGTCCACTAACTTTATTCTTCCTTCCTATTTTCATGATCAAAATGTAGCATATTTATGCAAATATCACCACATGTGCACCCTAAAATATTTCTTATTCTTGCTGGATTCCCACCCATTTGGCTTCTGACCATAACACTTCCACTGAAGCCATGCACCTCAGGGCTGCCAGAAAATTCCTGAGCCAGTTCCCTTACTATGGGAAAGAACTGTGTTCATAAATCTGTAGTACTTCATCTTTAACATAATTAGATTTCTGGAAGGTTCTTCAGTAAGATTGTTCCAAAACATCAGTCCTCTGATAGCCTCTGATACTCACATTAAATATATCCATTCATGATCTACATATGTATGTTCTTGTTGAGTAAAAACTTTGCACAGTTATTCTAGCTTTGCGTCATTTACCTTAATTTCCAAGCCCTTCTAACCCCCTGTAATAGAAGTTTCCTCTTTCCTGACCACACCCTTACAATATATTTGGTGGAAAAGAGATCTTGCAGGGTTCTCAGGAGAGCCATGCAGTTGTCCTGCTGTACAGGACCTGACGTCAACAGCTGTACGGGTGAGGCACTGGTCGTAGACGAGTAACCTCAGACCTATTGGACCTGAGTAATTTCTGAACAGTGGCACTAGCCATCTCCAGTCTTTGCTAGAATTTCTCACCTAATTTAACCTAGAGGTAGCACTGTTACAGGAAATTGCTGTTAGAATGGTTTTCTGATGGAAAATTACTTTTTCTGAAAATCAAATTTTTCCACAGAAAAATTATATTCTTTACTGTGATGGTTACAGAAAATCTTCAACTGTTCATTTCTCAATCTGTCTTGCACAGTAATCAGGAGGCACTCTGATTGTCTAAGGATGCCAAGAAGATTGTTCTGCCAATCCCTCTACTGTGTTTGTTCGGATAAATTTTTCTTTTCCAGTAGATGACTACTGAAATCTCTCTTAATCCTGACATGTCTAGAAGGACTCGTTAGCAGTAAGTGACGTTCTTCTGATTATACATTTTCATTGAAGTCAAACCCACATGCCTTTTAAGCCAAGAGGGCTGGAATATAATTTCTACTTTACTCCCCCTTTCCCCTCACAGCAGTGAAAATGTTAAAAATCAAATCACTATCACTGATTTCAATGATGGTTATGTGAGTTTAGTTATAATGTGAATTTGTGTCCAAAAATAAGATTGTAGCTTCATAATATGACGAATGATTGAGCCTGCCATCTGAGTCAGAAATCTTATGTTAAAAAAAATAATAATCTTTTGGGATGGTTCTTCCTGTTTCCACATGCACTAAAAATACTTTCAGGGAAGAACCTGTCATTGTATTTTAGTTCCTTCATTTTGATGCCTGCCAGAACCTATGCAGCATTTCTACTAATGAAAACTAAAAAGAAGAAAAAAAAGTAGGAATTATTAAAAGCAGAATAAAAAGCTTAGTTTAGATACAGTGATTTTTAAACAAATAGATTTTTTTTGTTAACTGATTTAACCATTCACAGCAGCAGTTTTGAGGACTTCTGCATTTTTTGTACCTAAATTAAACTGGTGAATAAATACCTCAGTATTTGCTCCTATTCAAAGGGAGACTACAGGCATCAGAAAATCTGAAGCTAAATCTTACTTAATTTATGACTGAGATGGAGTTCCATTACAATAGACAGGAAATATTTAATTTATTTGAATTTCAATCTTTAAAATATTTTTTTGTAAATTAGCTTAATTTCCAAACAACATCATCTAAGTAATACCACCAAAAATTAAATATTACCTTTTGAAAAATGTCAAATGGGCATTTCAACTGTAAGAAATCATGATTTCTTTATGCAAAATACATTTATCAGAAATGACCTTTTTTCAGTTGCAGTCTCAGTTTTAACAAATTGTACTTCCCCACTGTGAGAGTTTATATGCTGTTAGAAGTCCCTTGGCCTTCTTATGCTACAGTGATATTTGGAATATAGCTATCAATTCCTAGTTGTATGATCCTGGGCAACTCTCAAGGAACATCCCTTGGAGAACCATGTTTTAAGTACTGTTTCAATGTATTTCTTCCACTATATCATGGCCTTGGCTAGTCTGTGCAAATTAACGTGCATTGTCATCTGTGACTCAGTTCTTCCCTTGTAAAAGTGGTGCAATTGTAATTTCTTGATTCCACATTTTCCTGTTTACCTAAGTAGGTGGTTACTTGGGGCCACACTTGTCACCTGTTTTGTGTTTCTGCTTCCTTATATGGTAGGAGGTAGCCTGCTTACTACTAAACAATATTAATTATGACTATTATTTCAAGGACAGAAAACCAGAAAAAAAAATTGCGTAAAATGTTGCTGTTTGAAAAGCAGTTATGGAAAGCATATATACCTTTATTAAAATAAATAGTAGCTGGAGTTCAACTCAGCTGTCATCACTCCTTTTTACTGAAAAAAAACCCAAATCCAGCCCATAAGGTACAGGGAAATTTTCTTCCTCCGTAGAGATATTACTTTTCCTGGCTATAACAAGACTGCCACAGCAAACAGTGCACATTTGTCTAACATTCTAGAGGATAACTGTTGTATTGTGAAATAAATAATTTTGCTCAGCATCTTTGAGTCTGATAAATTTTTCAATTGATCCAAAATCTCTTATTTTCTGTCTCTCTGAACAAAATAACCTAAAAGCAGGAACACAAAAAAAGCATTCTTCTTCATTTTAAGGGATTTTGTTTTAATCCTTTATAATAGTTAAGGATGTTATACCTACACTTAGATATGGTTAATTTCCAGTGCTCTTGAATGTACAGTAATAACTAAAGAGCACAAACACTGTCAATGACACTTTTTGTTTCATGATCTCTGAGCTGCAGTATGAAACACAGATTAATAAACATAGCAGCTTTCCAGTAAACAGTATTTTTCAGCTTTCTGCAATGCACATCATGGTGAGCTGGAACATCAATATGTCTTCAAAATCACTTAAGCACTTGTCATCAAATGAAGGATTAATTGCTTCACAGTAATGTCGCACACAACGTATAGGTTCCAATTCTCTGAAAAATGTAATGATCCTAGAGCTTTGAAAGGTGCCAAGCCTGACATCTCAGGAAACTGAGAAACTGTACTTAGCCATAAAACGTAGAAATCAGAGAGAGAGCTAGCTTGAGCATGGCTCATATCCTTCCATCAAGTCTCCTCTCCTCCAAATGGCATGTACCACTTCTAAAGCTGAGGAGTCCTTTTGCCTGCCTTAAACATGTACTCTTTATCCCTCTCAGCAGAAAACTAGCAAGTAAAACCTGTGTGGTGACAGTATTCTGGAAAAAAATGTCAATACCTGATAAGTAGTGGCAATTGCTAGGATTTCCAAGCAATTTGTGTTTGGAGCTTTTGTTTGTTTATTTATTTTTGATTACTTTGATAAAGCTCTTCTATAGACAGACAATAAAGATAACTTCTTTTGCTTCAACCACTACCAAGTCCACACTTCTCTTGTCAAAGGTGATGTTTTTCTCCAGAATCAGTGTATTGATGTCTTCTTTTTCACAGCTGCTCTCCTTCTCACAGTTGTCTTCTGCCATTTTATAACTTCCAACAGTCCATTGCAATTTCAATGTGGGTCTTTCTTTTTCTCCATTTCCATTTCAGATAAAATAATAAGATGAACTGACAGTAATATGCTTGCGTAAGCAACACAAGAAAAGGAGTAAGATGACTATTCTGATTCACACCAGAAAAGAATAAGTTGTTGCTTTTACTCTACAGCTCCTTTTTCAGATACAGGCGCAACCTCAGCAATCAAAGACCACTTGCTGAAGTGATATGCATACCTCTACTAGTCTAAAATATGGCCATATCAATTATCTATATATCTGCTATGTCAAGTTAATTAAACATGGGAACATGTTTATCCCACAAAGGATTGTCAGGAACCCCCCACAGCTCCCTGAAAATTTCCTGAATTTTTAATTTCATTTAAAAATTCTTAGAAATAACAATAGTGGGCTAATGAGAAACTGATCTTTTTTGTTGCAGCTTCCTTGTATCTTTGCCACCTGCAGGTAAATGAAGTAAACCACCTTTTGCAAATTGGTAAGAAATACTTGAAAAGGATTCCACCACCTCAGGACTGGAATATGACAGGCAATACTTCAGATTCCCGAGTCATGTCTTGTCCTGTGTGAGTGATAAATATGATTTTTTCAAGCTTGTCTAGATTTACCAGTATAATTCAAATACGTATACAATCTGCACATGATCTTTCAGGTAAAAAAATCCTACAAATTCCCCTTCAACTCATTTTAGTAAGTATTTCTAACCTTTAAACATCAGAGTTTCTCTAGATGGCTTATTTTCCCCAGTCCTGCAGGAACTGCTTGTACTACTGAACCTCCAACTGCCTTGTCACCACACCAGGCCACTGAGCCCTGCATGTGGCTGATGAAGTATTTCAATCTGCTTTAGGATTAACCTGTTCTTCTTATGGCACAACACCTACTGTATGTCAACTGGAAAAGGCGATTAACTAATTTTCAATTTGTTTGTGGACAGACTCACATTTGTAAAACAAACATGCAAATCACTTCAAACAGAGAGAACACTCAAAGCTAAGTGGTGTATTTCTTCAGCCGATACCCAATGACCTTTAAAGATGAAAGGATAATAGTCAACACAGAAAAGGAAGAAAAAAAGCCCTGTGTGCTGTTTGCAAGGTTTAGAGGTCACTTGGCTACAGAGAGAGAAGGATACAATAGAGGCTGCAGAAAACACTGCAGAAGCAAACATGACCGTTCATTTAGATTTTTTTCTTCTGACCCTCACCATTCACCACTGGCTGTCTTCAGTTAACAAGAGCCTCTGTTCCCCTAACTAACAGGATATGTTCTGTTTATTGTGTGACGGAGGCTCCATTTGTGTATTAGCTGTCTATCTGTGCTCCTCTTTGCAGAGCAAGTAGTGGGTCAAACCCCAAAGAAAAATGGCATGCTTATCCCATTCAGCTGTCTGGTGATCATATGAGAGGGCTGAGAGAATATGATGGAGGTCTCACAAGACAAAGTAAGATATTATTCCCAATGAAATCCTGTGGCTACACGTACCTCTGTCTACAAGCAGGGCCTTTGTTCTGCTGTGGATTCTGGGAGTCAGCTTGCTTCTCCCATTGAGAAAACTCAAAAGCAATTTCCCACACTTGTAGCCAGGCCATAAAGATTGTTCTGTCCTCTGAGCACACAACAATGTTTAGACAGAAATAGAAAATTACAAACAAACTCCCTTTTCATTTTACTGACATTCAGAAGCTATCGTCCTAAAAGTGGATACAGCAAAATGCATTTACACCAACAGAACCTGAGTCTTGACTACACGAATATGCTTTCAGAAAAAATTTTTCCCATGCCCGGTTCTGATTGAAACTTTCTATACTGCTTCTTTTGAAAGAAATCAGTGTTTGTCAGCAAAAGTGCCAGAGATACCACTTACCTCCTACACATTTTACTTCCTCTCACTTTCACTTTTGCCCATACACACATCCACCCTCACATAGCCACCAAACTAACTACTCTTCTCCCACATGCAGGCTGAGAGACAACCCTGATAACTGCTGAGATATATTAACCTTTTAAAAAAGTAGTCACTATGGAGCTAAATGCTAAACTGACCATCATTTTAAAAGGCAGAGGTCAGCATTCAAAAGTCACCCTGAACATTATCATTAGAAATTATCTTTTACTCCTAAGCTATTCTGTCTGAAAAAACAAACAATCAAACAAACAAACTTTGAAAAGCAAAAAGCTGATGAATCATGTTTCAGTCTTTACATTAGTTTCTACACAGGACCAGCATGTTTCCTTTTACATCTTACTACTCACCTGAAATATTACTTTATATTGTAACTGCTTTTTTAGTTTCTATTGTACTATTTCCAAAAACCTGAGAGATTAATTAAATTTCTGATCTCTAAAAGTTGTCTCCAGATTTGGGCTTTGTTTTGCTATGAAGCTAAAGATTTTAGTTAGAGAAATAATATTGGGATGATATGAAGGCTAGGTTGCCTTGAAATTGGAAACAGTGTTTGTTTAGCCTAGTGAAACACGGGTTGAGAAGGAATAGAATCTAGTCTATAAACACATCAGCTGTGTAAACATCAGGAGAGAAAAGAACCACTTAAGTGAAATGCCAGTGTTGTCATGGGAAGAAATGGATGTGCACAGCTGGAAATAAATGTAGTGGGAAATTAGAAGAAATGTCCCAACTCTTAAAGCAGTCAGGTTCTGGAACAGAGTCTTCCAATAGGACAATATAAGACAACAACCCCTCACGCCCTCCCCCCAAATAATAGTTTTGAAGATAGGGGTTATTAACAAATGAGTTTTCTGAAAGGTGAGAAAATGCGCTAAAGAATTTCAAAGACTTTCTCCAGCCTTGGGTTCCTGGGATCTTTTAAATGGTTTTATTTATGTATTTTGATTTGTCATAGCTGAAAAATGTAAATGGAATTTCAAAAGCAGTTTAAAGGATCTAAGTGTGGAAAAGAAGTTAATTGGGTCTCTAATTTCTGCCTGGTCTCCTTTGAAAATCCCAGTGTTGAAATGGATCTCTTTAGATACAAGTGGGGATTACATTACCTTGCTCTTGAAAAATTCAGTGCTCCCCTGGGGGACTGCAGGTCTCAAATGGTTCTAGTAGATACTGGCTTAGTGACTGAAAGGTGAGGAAAGTGTGTCTGAGCATCCCCCACTCCCCATGATGAGGTCTCAGACACCCACAGTTATAAATGTCTACCTGCTGTAACCCACAGCCCAGGGGTCTAGCTATCTGCAGTCCAGGGCCCAGATCTTTGAAACACAGCTGTATGACCTTGGCTTAGTTTTATTGTAAAAATTATTGCTGAGCTGTGGGAGAATTCCAGTGCTGAAGATGTGATAAGAAAAGAAAAACAGACAGAGGACAAATTTTTGACACAATACTAGTTACCAGCTCAGAGAATAGAGAGAAAAATAACAATGTGAAACAATATAAAATGCTGAGAAGAAGAAGTAAAAAACTGAAAGGTAGAACTTAGAAAGAACCTTGTTTGAAGACTGACTTTCCTTCCCTTGCCTGAAGGGTTTCCAGGCAGCAGAGACTCACCAAGCACCTCATGCTAATGATTGGTCTAGTAATACATTAGTTTCAGGTATTAGCCAACATATGTATCTAATAAGCATAATAACCTGTAAATAATTGCTGTACGCTTGTAAGCTCTGCATGGGTTGATAAAAGACCCAAACCCAAAGGTAATTCAGCAAACGAAGGGTTACATTATGTGAACAGGAATTCAGAATACCATCTTAGAATACAGAGGGCCAAGACCTCCATTGATAAGTGCAGTTTGATCTTAGTCACAACAACTTTTTAAAATGCTATCCTCCTTACCAGTCTGAACCCAAATTCTTGCCACTATAAAGGAGCTGACAAGGTGTATGGGTAAGATTTAAAGCTCTGTGTCCACTGTCTCCTTGACTGTGGGCTGGATGTGTTCTATGGATTGTGATAGCAGAGAAGGCTTAAAGAATTTCTGTTTCCACCACAGGCCATGCCATGGCCTTCCAGCATAACTATAAACGACATAATTCTTTCCTGACAGCTCCACTTGGCTCCTTACTTAATATCATCTACACTGATGAGACAGACAAGCACATTTATATCTAACTGGTGTTAGAGCTGCATTGAAAACTTTGCTTTTTTCATGGTAATACTTTAAGCATCTGTAGTAAGTAACAGGATGGTACAACACAGAGCAATTTGACTGGAGACTGTAACTTATGCAGTTGCTAAGAGAAGTAGCTAATAAATATGATTTGAATAGAAATGCTAATGAAGTAGAGCTGAATGCTTGTTATGTGATTTAACACTACTGCATATACAGCAGTTAATCCTTTTCAGGATTCTCTTTATTGTCACAGAAGTCTATGCCTGTTTTTATTGTAGATCAGATAAAATCTGTCACATGGCAGGAAACAGTGAACAAATGTAGTGGTGTAAGGTTACATTCCAGTGGACACCAAGTACCTGAATGATTAATTGAAGGCGTATGCAAAAAGCCACTGAAACTCAGCAGTTCTGTCAAACAGCAAAAAATCAATAAGAACACGACTGTCTTGGTCTGTTGTACTTTTGTGAGAAACACAAAGACAAATCAAGGATATATTTTCAAACCTGCCAGGAAGTTGCTGTGAGATGAAAGCCTTTTTTTTTTTTCACTGAATTATAGCTTCTACTAATACAATGGCATCTGCAGTAAGGACAGAATCTAATATGCAACACTCTCCTTATGCCTTTCATCATGCCTGAGTTTTTCAATGTATTCTTGTTCAACCTTTAGTAAAAGAACATTGCTACTATGCAATCAATTTTTTTCTGGTCTCCTAGGTAAATGCTTAAGAAATATTTAACTGCAGTTACAAAAAAGGGGTCATTTTGGCAGAAGGTATTCACATGTATGTGACATGTGCCGCGTTGAGTTAGCTTAGCCCATTGGGATGTCCTGATGAAGTAACACTGATTTCCATAGGCAATTGACCACATTCAAGAGCAGCTTGTTTGTAGTTCTTGTCCAGCCATGTGGAACTTCTTTGCTGGGATACTAGTGGGGAAGCAGTTTTTGCCTTAAATCTCTAAACCAAAACCAATTGACACTTCAGGAGATATAGAGAAGTGTCTAAATTACCCGGCCACTGTGCCCGATCTATTTTCAACAAACGCATCAAGAAACTGAGTTTTTCAAGCCAAAGAGCTCAGACCATATTAGGAAATACCAAAGATAGCTAGCTTCTAATCCTGAGAGTAAATGTCAACAGCCTCAGTACTGTCTTTATCAGAGAATGAAGAAAACCCTATTTATGTTTTGGAGGGGTTTTTTTGACCCTAAATAAAAGCTCCCAGTCCAATATGTTGTGAGATTTGTAAGATCAAATGAATGTTCTCTGAGAACTCAAAAACTTTCACAATGTATGAAGCTTCCTGAGTGCCATATGAACTCATTCTGAGGCCAATGTATTTACCAGAAAGACATAATGGATTTGTTCTTTAATCTTCTCTTTGAAATAT
>NW_009939521.1:32828-47639 GCF_000696875.1 Nestor notabilis | reverse complement strand
GGAAAGAGTATAATGTGTCTTTGCTGAGTAGCAGTATATGAATAAGCAAAGCTTACAATCTGAATTCCTGTTCAGCAGTTTTTAACATTCAAAAGTAAATAAGGGTCAAATCCAGAATGATTCACTATTTCACAGACATAATGAATGCCTGAATAGTTCAATAAACTCTAATGAATGCAGGTTCCAGAGACATCTCTTACTAAGATAATGTACTCAACCTAAAATAAATGATATTGAGAGTAATGTCAGTAGAAATACCAGAAGACTTTGCATCAGTTTTCTGAAGCTGCATTTGAAATACTGATTTCTACTTCTGAACACATTCAGACATGCAGTGTAAATCCTGGAAACTGAAGAGGACAAAAGCTCTTTGAAGAACTCTGTAGGAATGCTTGTGACCTAGAAACAAAGAATAGGTGAGGAGAAAAGAAGCTTCTAGAGTGTCCTGATTTGATTCAAGAAGTAGAAATTAGATGTAAATTGTGCTTACTATGCTTGAAACAGACTATACCTGTGCTGGTTTGTTGCCTGTGTTAACTGACTGCTAATGACTTTTACAGAAGCCTTGTTGATAAAGATGGCCACAGGGTAGAATTAAAAATTAACAAGAAGTATATGGTAAGCCCAGTGGCTTCTGTGTATGAAATTCTCACTCCCTGACAGATTGTTGACATTTCCATATAATACATAGTTCACATCACTTCATAGAATTTGTCTGTCTAACAAGATTAGATAATTTTTCTAAGCTGATATAATCATTAAAGAGAATATAGTCTTAATTGCAAGTGGAGAGAGAGAGAAATCTCCAAGGGGTGATATATCCTATCCTAAAATAATAATTCTTACGTGGAATAAATTCCTATCTGGAGATATCCACTTCTTTCTATCATTCAGTCCCAGCTAAGGTAATTGTCGTGGTTTAAGCCCAGCCGGCAACTTGGAACCACGCAGCCGCTCGCTCACTCCCCGCCTTTTCCCTCCTCCCCCCGCTCCCGGAGGGATGGGGAGGAGAATCGAAGGAATGTAACTCCCACGAGTTGAGATAACAGCTCTCCAGTAACTAAGGTATAATACAAACCACTACTGCTACCAATAATAACGATAAGAGGAATAACAAGGGAAAAGGACACAACCGCTCACCACCCGCCGACCGATACCCAGCCCGACCCGAGCAGCGATCTGGGCCTTCCGGGTAACTCTCCCCAGTTTATATACTGGGCATGACGTGCTGTGGTATGGAATACCCCTTTGGCCAGTTTGGGTCAGGTGTCCTGCCTCTGCTTCCTCCTGGCTTCCCCTCCTCTCTGGCAAAGCATGAGACTGAGAAAGTCCTTGGTCAGAGTAAACATTACTTAACAACAACTAAAAACATCGGTGTTATCAGCGTTGTTCCCAGACTGAAAGTCAAAAACACAGCACTGCAGCAGCTACTAAGAAGGAGAAAAAATGACTGCTGTAGCTGAACCCAGGACAGTAATGTTTCTGGGAGACCTCTTCCGCATCTCGTATGTTTAATTACATGCATAAGGCCTCCAGATGAAGGCAGTGGATCCTTGCATTGCAGTGATGCCATGATTATATATTATTGTAGATCTTGCAAACCCTGTTTTGCTTTCATTTCTAGGAGAATGCTTAAGATGACTCACAGATGAGATGGAAATACTGTGTCATTAGTCAATAATGAAGTAGTTAATAACTTTGATAACCTTTATGACTATTCAGGAAAATGGGAACATTTTTTGATCCAAGATAAGATGCTAACAACCCAGTTTATAGATTACCCCTTCTTACCAAAAAAGCAATGGAAACCTATATGTTTGGCTAAATATGAAAAGAAGGAAAACGACCTTTTGTTAGTCAAATTCTTCATCAAAGAAGAGCATTGTATATCTCCTTAGGATTTTTTTTTTCTTTTAATCACCTATTTTAGCAGAATGTTTGCATATTAATTCATGAAACAGTGATTAGATCACAGAATCCCAGAGCTTCTGAGTTTTAAATACCCCGTCAGGTATTTTTACACACTAGGATCCCTCTGAGCCCTCTCTTCACCAGGCTGAACAGTCCCAGCTCTCTCAGCCTCTCCTTGTATGACAGATGCTCCAAGCCTTTGACAATCTTTGTGGCTCAGCAATGGATGTGCTCCAGTATATCCAGCTCACTCTGACACTGGGAAGCCTAGAATTAGACTCAGCCCTCCAGGTGTGTCTCACCAGGACTGAGTAAAGGGGAAGGATCACCTTTCTTGACCTGCTTTACTCTGACAATGCCAATTTGTCTTTATATATACATGGAAAAAAATATTGCAGGAAATTACTGGTTTTGACAAATACAGAGTATTGAAAATTATAACAAGATAAAAAGATATTTTTCTGACAGACTCTATTTATAAAATATTGTTAGTAAACAATCTCTGACAACTTTAATTATATAATAGAAACCAGTTGGCTACTCAGAAACCACACTTTGTGTACCTACAAGTGGGTCATCAGAGAAAATGAGTAAGCTAAAAAGAACCATATCCAGGGGACCTTCTCTAGTCTTGCAAAGGCACAAAAGCTCAGGATTTCTTTGCAGCTAAAGGCAATGAACTAAGTATGCTTGTTTTGAACTTAGCTTTCCATCCAGATTCATGTATGATTGAGCTCTTCGAGTCAGTACTGTTTGCTGGAGATTGTTTATTGACATAATGCAGAAGGTTGCTTGGTCTGATGTTAAAAGGTTATAATGAAAAAAAAGCCCCAAGAAATGCCTATTTTTCACCATTATAGAAAGAAAAAAATAGCAAAATTTTGGATCTCTCAATCCGTAAGGAAAATACCTGCTACATTCACACAACAATCTGGTCTTCAAAGAATGTTAATTTACAAATAGATTGTCAGTTTGGTACTTGTTCACCACAAAACATTCAAGCTTTATAAAATGGTCTATAAGTTCAAACACTGTTGTCTAATTTTTTTTATTTTTTTTAATAAATCCTACTTTTAAGAGAGGTTACTTTATTCAGTAAGTGAAATTTCTGATTTACAATAAAATTCTGAAATGGCAATAAAAATATTATTACAAAGCTCTGGCATTGTGGTATAATAAAGGCAGAAGAATTTGCCATTTAATATATCCACCGTATTGCCTAGCATCGGTTAACAACTGAACAGATTTACTTTTTTCAGAGAGATAGTTCTGAGTCAACCCACTGAAAATGTTGTCAGCAACATGATTTTGTGAAACAACTTGCATTGCAGGCTAGTATTCTCCCAGGTGCTGTGTATTCAGGAAAATCATCATATATTCACAAAAATTTCAGAATGATTTGATCATCTCTTTGTTCCTTCTGTGGTTTATCAAAACTGATTTTACTATGACATACTTTGGGGGTTGCCATGTCTTTCGTAACAAACCTGCCATTTCTCTTACACTCCTAAAGAGTTTACTGCAATGGCTGAATAGATTCTTACATTTTAGGGGATCCTTTTTTCAACTTTCATTTGACTCTTTGGACTTTGGCTAATAAAAGCTCATTTATAAACATTTCTGACATTAACTGAATTCAGTAAGAGCCTTTTTCTTACCAGAGTGTTGGGTAATCATTGATGAAATGTCAGTGACCTCACAAATAGGAAGGATTTGAGGTTTTGTACAAGTAATCCTGTATTGAAAACAGAAGTCTTTCTGAAGGTCTGTTCTAGTCCTGGGAGTAAGACTCATTTATTTTTCTTATTATTACATTTCCAACCACCAGCTCATTTCTTAAATAAGAAGACTTAGTAGATGTCAGTGTTGGGGATTTAAAATTCATTCTAAGATTTATTAATCTCACTTAAAGGGTGAAGGACGGTCACAAAAGCCAAAATGACAAACATCTCCCACCCACATTCACGGAAGAAATAAAATCTGACAGAGTGCAAATGTTATCTTCCTTTTAACCCTAATATATTAATAACAGATATATAGAATCATAGAATTGGAGAATAGTTTGGGTTCGAAAGTACCTTAAGATCATCTAGTTTCAACCCCCTTGCCATGAGCAGGGACACCACACACTAAACTATGTTGGCCAAGGCTCTGTCCAACCTGGCCTTGAACACTGCCAGGAATGGATCATTCACAATGTCCTTGGGCAGCCCATTCCAGTGCCTCACCACCCTCACTGTGAAGAACTTCTTCCTTATATCTAACCTAAAGTTCCCCTGTTTAAGCTTAAAGCCATTACCCCTTGTCCTACCACTACAGTCCCTAATGAAGAGTCCCTCCCCAGCATCCTTGTAGGCCCCCTTCAGATACTGGAAGGCTGCTATGAGGTCTCCACGCAGTCTTCTCTTCTCCAGGCTGAACAGCCCCAACTTTCTCAGCCTGTCTTCATACGGGAGGTGCTCCAGCCCCCTTATCATCCTCGTGGCCCTCCTCTGGACTTGCTTCAGCAGCTCCATGTCTTTTTTATGTTGAGGATACCAGAACTGTACACAATACTCCAGGTGAGGTCTCACAAGAGCAGAGTAGAGGGGCAGGATCACCTCCTTTGATCTGCTGGTCACACTTCTTTTGATGCAGCCCAGGATACGGTTGGCTTTCTGAGCTGCAAGCGCACACTGAAGCCGGCTCATGTCAAGCTTCTCGTCAACCAACATCATGTTGTCTGAAGTTTGCCTATGTTGTTGAAATTACTATATAAATACATCAATTTCTTTAGTTTCTTTGGTTATTACTTTACATACTACAGTTAACATTTTGTTCAGTGCACTATTTTCCATGTAGTTCTTAAGAATAGGAAAATAAAACAGGAAGTAGTGCAGTTCTTTTTTGTACATCAAATGTGCATTAGATTTGGGGAAGGAAGAAAGTCTCCTATAGTTTATTTCAACATTTTCAAATGAGTACAGCAATTCACTTAAACAGCACTCAAGGATATGTGAAAATGTTCACTCCCTAAAGGAGAATTTTCTTCATATGACTGGCTCTGCAAACGACTGAGACTGCTACTGAAGTGTGTGTTATTGCAAGGTAGGTTGCAAACAATGAAAAAGGAAACAAAGATAGAGCCATCAGCTCTGACCTCATTGACACAAAGCTGCTAAGTGAAAAATGCTGCTAAATGAATTCTGTTTTAAATTAAGATAAACATACTATGCAGGCTGCAGGGTTTGGCACTTTATTTATTTGTTTGTTTGTTTGTTTGTTTTCAATTGAAATCTGTGCATAACATGCAAATGCATTTTCAGTGTTGGAACACATAAAACTTTCTTTCCCCAAATTACTTTGCTTTTACAGATATTTGTGGAGGGAGTGGAGTGTGCTCTTTAGTGGGACAGCAAATCAGGGACCTGCTGGCCAGGACCTGTCCCACTGCCTTTGGATACCAGCCCCCAGTGAGGGAACAGGACGAGCTGAGAGGCAGCTAAGAAACCCCTATATCTTACATTCTGTAATTAAAGAACCATCTTTATTTGAAAAACACTTGAACTGAGTTACATTAAAGAATGCCTTAAACAAGTATTTCAACACAGATTCTCTTCTTGTGTACTTAATTGCTGACTAAGGGATTATACAGTAAGTAATAGCTGTTGCCTTTTATCAAGTGGATATTAGCATATTTAAAATAGAATATGTAAATTAACAACAGCAATTTTTATATACTATAGGCAAAGGAAAGAGAAAAGGGAAATGAAAAACACAGAACATTTTGTTCTTACAAGGTTCATTATATACAAAAATTGTTTGATTGATACCTACTTAAAAGGTGAGTCTGTATAGAACATATGGGTAAGAAACTGCCAGTAACTGTAATTGCAGTTGTAGCAAGTAAGTCATCTGAATTCAAGATTGTTGATTTATTTCCAGGGCCCAAAAATACCTCTATTGTTAATGTAATGGTAAAGACACTACACTGTGTCTTCTTTTTCCACCTGAGTTATGCTTTGGCCATGATTATTGTATTGAACCCACCATTATTAGCAGTCTACTGCCACTGGAGCAGCTAGCCTTTCCTGACAAAAGTCTGGGAGAGCATCAGGCAGGAAAAAGTGACTACCAGAAACTGGACAAGAGACAAAGAAGAAGGGCATTTGCACTGACAAGACATTCTTCTGAGGAGATGCAAATCCTGTAGCAACTCAACTCGCAGGGCATTTAAGATGGAACTTTGTTATTTTTTTATTTAGATTCCTGAGAGGAGCAGAAAGAACCATGCATGTTCTAAAGGAATGGGTAAAGATTGGAGTACGTAAATCTTGGGAATAGACTGATGAATGCAGGGATTATTGCATTTGCATTTGCTAACTAGTACTTCATGAGCACATGACCATTCTCAAGTAATAGATGTGTGAGGTTAACTTTTTGTTGTATGGTTAACTCTCAGGAAAGGCAAACAGCTATGTGGAACAGGGTTTTTTCACAGTCAGCAAAGCAGACCTTTGTCAATGAAAATCTCAAATCAGGCTGCCTAACCAGCAAGAACTGGGTCCATCTGCAGTCTATGAGTGCGGAGTGACGCTCTGAATTCTTACCAAACTGCAGATGAGACAGTTCCTGAAGTAATGGCTCTCAGGAGAAGGTCATGTAAAGCAGAAGGACTGTCAGCAGTCCACTTGGACTTGGTCTCTTGGGATTGGTTGGACTCTGGTTCCCCCAACATAAAAAGGACATGAGCCTGTTGAAGTGAGTCCTGAGGAAAACCACAAAGATGATCAGAGGGCTGGAACACCTGTCCTATGAATACAGGCTGAGAGAGCTGAGCTTGTTCAACCTGAAGAAGAGAAGGCTCTGGAGAGACAGCGCAGCTTCCAGTACCTACAGGGGGGCTACAGGAAAGCTGAAGAGGGATGTTTGTTTGTTTTTTCTTTTACAAGAACATGTAGGGATAGGACAAGTGGTAACGGCTTTGAACTGAACAGGGTAGACTTAGATACAAGGAAGAAATTCTCCACTGTGAGTGTGGTGAGGCACTGGAACAGGTTGCCCAGAGAAGCTGTGGATGTTCCATCCCTGGCAGTGTTCAAGTCCAGATTTGATGGGGCTTTGAGCAACCTGGTTTAGTGGAAGGTGTCACTGCCCATGGCAGGGTGTTGGAACTAGATGATCCCTTCCAACCCAAACTATTGTATGCTTTCTATGATTCTATGACTCCTTTCATTTAAGCTTGTCACTTCCACGATGTCCCAGATAGCTCCCTGGCAACACAAAACACTTCTAAGACATTGTCCTGGGTTCAGCTATAGCAGTCATTTTTTCTCCTTCTTAGTAGCTGGCGCAGTGCTGTGATTTTGACTTTCAGTCTGGGAACAACGCTGATAACACCGATGTTTTTAGTTGTTGCTCAGTAATGTTTACTCTGACCAAGGACTTTCTCGGTGTCATGCTCTGCCAGAGAGGAGGGGAAGTCGGGAGGAAGCAGAGACAGGACACCTGACCCAAACTGGCCAAAGGGGTATTCCATACCACAGCACGTCATGCCCAGTATAGAAACTGGGGGGAGTTACCCGGAAGGCCCAGATCGCTGCTCGGGTCGGGCTGGGTATCGGTCGGCGGGTGGTGAGCGGTTGTGTCCTCTCCCCTTGTTATTCCTCTTATCATTATTATTGGTAGCAGTAGTGGTTTGTATTATACCTTAGTTACTGGAGTGCTGTTATCTCAACCTGTGGGAGTTACATTCCTCTGATTCTCCTCCCCATCCCTCCGGGAGTGGGGGGAGGAAGGAAGGGGGGAGGGAGTGAGCGAGCGGCTGCGTGGTTCCAAGTTGCCGGCTGGGCTTGAACCATGACAGACATCAAGTTCTCAATTTACCTTGAAATTTTCTTGAAGTACTTTATCTTCATAGTAGTAAACAGCACCACCACAACATCCCCCCATTTTCCTTCCCCCTATTCCAAATGTTTTAGGCTGTAATTACACATAGAATACAACAAAAACAACTGCTGCAGTGTCTTCTTTAACAGAATGCCATACACTGACTGTGCAACTATATAAATAATTTCTGAACTGGTGCAGAGATCTTTAACTATACCAGATATCAGAGGGATGTCTGATTCATTTCTCCTTTTTACAAGGTTTAACTCTTGAATTGGTAATTCCTTGAGAGAACTATGTATTTTTCCACTTTCAGTGAAGTTAAAAATAGGATTGTTAATGTGAATTTCTTCTTTGAAAGAAGGGGAAAAATATGGAAAATACCATTAGAAGCTTAGGGGTTTAGTTACCGGCTAAGACACCTGCTTAACATTTACTTCATGGCATTTTATATCGTGTTAGTCGTATACAGGAGGCTTAGAGTGCACTTACATTTAACATCCTATAGGAATGAAATCACAATTTTTCTGTAAGAGTGCATAGATTACTTATACTACTATTTATGCTTTATGTAACCATATTTTTGAAAATTATGCTGCCCTTATTCCTACGCACACAGACTCACATCTGATGTATTTTTCATTTGGTTATATTCCATAGAATCATGGAATCAACTAGGTTGGAAAAAACCTTTAAGATCATCAAGTCCAACTGCTAACCCAGCGCTTCCAAGTCCACCACTGAACCATGTCACTAAGGGCCTCAACTACACATTTTTTGAACATTTCAGGGATGATGATTCCACCACTTCCCTGGGCAGCTTGTTCCAATGCCTGATCACACTCTCGGTGAAGAAATTTTTGCTAATATCCAGTCTAACTCTCCACTGGCAAAGCTTGAGGCCATTACCTCTTGTCCTATTACTTGTTACTTGGGAGAAGCGACCAGCCACCTCTTCTCTCCATTCTCCTTTCAGGTACTTGTAGAGATCGATAAGGTCCCCCCTTCTCTTCTACAGACTAAACCCCACCTCCATCAGTTCCTCATAAGACTTATTCTCCAGACCTTTCACCAGCTTTGTTGTCCTTTTCTGGATGCGCTGCAGCACCTCAATGTCTTTCTTGTAGTGAGGGGCACAGAAATGAACCCAGTATTCAAGGTGCAGTCTCACCAGTGCCAAATACAGGGGGATGATCACTGCCCTGGCCCTTTTGGCCACACTATTGCTGATACAGGCCAGAATGCTGTTTGCCTACTTGGCTGAATTTATTTTATAATGAGTAGTCATCATTATTTTAAAGTGCAATTTTCCATGGATTTATTCAACCCACATTTCCCCAAATGTGTCCTAATTTGACAAAGAGTAAAATAATTTACAAACAAAATTAGCAACAGGACAGTGTTCTGGTTTCTTATAAAGACTAATATATTGTCATGAGAGTTGAACAGAATATGACTTTTCCACGCTATGAATGTTCACAGAATAAGAAAAAAAAGCCTCACACGCACACAATAAAACCCAAAATCTTGCTATCATGAGCAACAAAACTGTCCATAGCTTAAAAGCACAATGATCTGTGAGAGTTAGATTTGATATCAATCCTGCTGTAATAATTACTTACATATACAAAAAGTTCCAATGGAAAATATTAAGAATTGTTGATGTCTCTACAGCCAAATAGGGAACAAGTGACCAGTACTACAATTTAGACTACCAGGCAGAACCAGAGACTTGAGTTTTACCGTTCCATATCCTATATAAGCACACAGACCCCTAGGCTTTTAGCAGTTTTATGCTGAATCAATCTTCCAGTTTACTGAGAAATTTAGTTCATGCTTTGCCTATTTCCCACATTTTTTCAGGTTAAGTAGAACTTCTGACAAAAAATTAAAATAAAATACATTGTAAACTCTCCAGCATTAGCTGTCATATAATTTGCTATATGACAATTTATAAATGTACACATATCAAAGATGTCAGAAAATATTTAAAATATGTAAACTTACAGATTTCTGAATTTCCACAAACAGGAAATATCCACAGTTTTTTTCCAAAACGTTTCAAATTAGTATTCCATATTCAACCAGTTGAAGAAGTTGGTTGAATAAGTTTTCATAAACTTATCCAAACAATTTATTGAACCAGAAACCTGGGGCTTTTATGTTTGCTTTTTATTTCCTAGAAGCAAAACCTATTTTAGGATTAAAGGGGGGAAAAACCCCAAAGTTTACAATGAAAACATCTACACATAGAAATAAATTAAAATATTTACAAACAATCTGGACACAGTAAAAGACTCCAAGATTTCTAGTAGGCTTAATTAATAAGACTATTGCAACAAAGAGTCAATTTACCCCCTGAAGCATAGCATAACGCTCCCAAGCTGCTTAATCAGAGCCATAAAAAGCTTATAGAGAAGATCAGACAATTTTAATCATCTTCTTCACTACCTCCAAAAAGCTGATCTAAGACAGATATCTCTATAAATCAAATGATACCACCAGTTTCCAAATTTATGGTGACTGAGACCTTTAAATGGTTCTTTCTATTGCACTGAAAAAATGAGGTTTAAAGCATAAATTCACTCGTGATTTCAAATATAGCGTAAGCTCAATTCCACTTCAGAATGTGAGAGTACAAAAAGGTTGCATGTTTTCCTCAATAAACTAATTCCATATCTGCATTCAGGATCATGGTCATAACTTTTTATGCTAGTCACAAATATATACTCAATTATTTTTAGTCTTGTTTACACTTTAAAGAGAATATAACTGAGACCAGTATGTTTGTGTACTGTTTAGGAAACTGAGCTGAATTATAGAACAAAATAACTAATGATTAAATACCTCCAAAAAAAAAGAAAAAGCTTGTTGATAACCCAATTACTGAGACACAATAATTCCAAATCATAGGGTTTTATTTTTCTTTCTGATAGAAGATGACTTTTTTTTCCCTAGATTCTGGAAGGTTTGCAACAAGAACTGCATGAGGATATCTAAAACAATGAGGTTCAAAAAGTGAGCTGAGAATGAGATCTGGAATTGCAGGAAGGAGTGGCAGGCAGGCAGGCAGGACGGAAGGAAGGAGGAAAAATTTTTTACTAATGTTGTATTGTCAGCTGGAAAGAAAATTTGGTATCTTTCAAAATGATACATCATTGGAGCTGACAGATTATCCTAATATTTCTCTGGTTTTGCAGGCATGCAGACTGAGAGAGAAGAGAGAAATTATTTTGTCTGACCATGATGCTATGCTATTCTTATGTCTGAAAGAGGAAGATAATTTTTTCCATTATGTATTTACATATGTATTTACAAACTTAAAGGGCTATGTGGGTGCTGGACATAGCAATCATAGAACTGAAGCTGTTGTATACAAGACAATCTAGTACTTATTGGAATAACATTAGAACACAAATTCAATGTGCAGTAATTTAAAAAGCATAACACAAATCTTCAGTGTTCTTAGGTGTTAGAGTTGCACCTACGTATTGTGTGTCCAAAACTGATTAAATACAAAAAAATACTCTGTTCAATGCATCAAGTCAGTTTGCAAGGCAAAGCAGATGTATACTTACTTTGGCTTCTGTTCTGCAACCAATATTTTAAATAGAAACTGGGATTTGATACAGAGAAATAATATTTTAACATTCAATTTCATTTTACTGCTTTGTTCCTATTTAAGCCTTTATTTCAACAGTAACGAATGCACATAGATGTTGGGGGTTTTTAGTATTTCTTTTCTTTAGTATAGAATTTAAATGTGCTTCTGTTGGAGCAGAGCAAATATAAATTAAAAAGTTAGGAAATAAAGAGTTCTTTTTCATCTCACGTCTCTAAATCCATAACACTTTGTGAGAAGCTTCATTTACTTTAAAAGGAATCTGTAGAATTTAGATCTGATCGTAGAAATCTCAAGGATCTTGAAGAAACTATTATAATACTGCACAAAATGGTTATAGTATAACTCACAGTTTTTGGCAAGATTCATAAAACAAATGAAGATGGACAAATGCTTTACAAATTCATTCTCATATCATTTCCAGTTTGCAACTACTGTCTCTCAGTATTTCCAATCCCACTTTAACATATTCAAAAGTTATTGGGCCACATAAATGAGCAAATTTTAAAAATAACCAGTCTCAGCAAAACTTCTCATCCTCAAGATGGCACATTTTTACTCTTATGGGTTCTCTGGCTTGATCAGATCCCAATCCTGTCTCTACTAAATTCCATGGTAAAAACCCTTCCTCTTGCCCTCAGTGGATTTTAGTTTTCTAACATGTAATATTGTGGAATATGGGCCAGAAATTTTCTGTGAAACATCTGCAAATACACTGTTTGTCATTCCTTCCAGTCATATTATAACAGGAATCTGGAATTTATTTCCTTCTCCCCCCCCCCCCCCCCCAGCCACAGTTTGTACTGTAGGTGATACTTCTGACTGCATTATGAAACAAGATCATAAAAAAAATTAGAAATACAGATTTTGATCAAAAGCAACACAATACTAATTTGCCAGACTAGGAACTACTCAAACATAAAATTGTTGCAGTAGAAGAAGCTGAAAATACATATACAGAAAATAGTCATTCTATGGTTTTTGTTCAAATAACATTAGCTTGTGTTTTGAATATTACTTATTATGCATCATACAAGTTACAATACTGAAGTCAGTTCTGCCTGTCCTCTAGATAGGACATTTTAGAACCTCTGTGTCGAAAATTATAGTTTTAAGGATTAGAAGAAAAATAAATAAATAAATAACATTTCTAATTCTATTTCTGACTATTTAGGAAGAGATCTGGAAGTTAAGTTACACTTCTGTGTGATTTGTTAATGGTCACAAAAGATAATGGTTATTTCAAGTCAAATTTTATCCCCTAGTGTTGTGGGGATTGTAAGAAGCAAACCTAAGAAGTTTTTTCTCCTGTGGTCTAGGAATGTCAACATGAACTTCAATATCTACTCCACCAAAAAGTCTTGATCAGCATTTTCTGTGTCTTATATCTAGAGTGCTCACATACACTTGTCTGTGTAACAGAATTATAATAATTATAATAATTATAATAATTATAATGTTGCTCAAGTGTTGCGTGGCTTCTTTAGAAAAGATGCTGTACATAAGTGAACTCAGACAGCTATCAATAAGCTTTAAAAAACCTACAGTCGAATGGGAACTTGAAGTTTCTAGGTCAAGTCCAAAACTTCAGAACTTAAGTCAACTTAAAGAACCATTAAATTAAAAGCAATCATCAGTGGAAAGCAACAGGTTAGAACTGCTGTGGTTCATGCAGGCAATATTGGAAACATACAGTAATAACTGAATGGGGAATAACAGACTGCAAAGGATGGAAAGAAGTCCTTGATAGGTAAGGAAAAGCAATATGCAAAAGATTAACTAAATTATTACATTTGCAAGTATGATGAATAGAACTAAGTAACTAGCATGAAATGGTCTAATTGGTCTAAGTCCACAGCTGGTTCAAGGTAGGTTTAAACTGACCACACTATTAGTATCACTTTATTCTTTATACAAAAAGGAGTTTGTGATTTCTGCATTATGCTTCACTGCACATGTTGCCAAAATGGTACTGTATTAAAAAGGAAGGTGTTATGCCAAACTGTGAATTCATATCACTGTGTAACTAGGATGAAACAGCATTCACCAAGGAACATTTATGACTGAAAATTAGGAGTTTTCTAGAAAAGCTCTAGGAGTACAGTGCACATTTTTCATTAAATGTTAATGGGATTTGTGTACCTAACTGCACTAGTGACCTTTGAAAATCCCTACTGAAGTGACTGAATTGCAAAAAAAAATACAGAATTTCTCATTAATCTCCACTATTGTGCTAGTAGACTGAAGTGTAGCCGGTATTGTAGCCAACTTTAAGTGATGGGTTAGGGGTGAGCCTGAAAATTATAGACAACTGAACATGACTTTAGTACTAGGTAAATTAGCTGAAAACACATTTAAAGAGATTTATAAAACACACAAATGAACGTAGTACCATAGAAATCATCAGAGTGTCTGAAAAAAGAAATTATACTGCTTAAGCCTGATTTCATTAAAAATAATTGAAACTATATAGATATAGTTTCTATATGGATATAGAATTGCAAAATATAATTTGGTTGGACTTCTGAAAGGTCCTTTGGAAAAAGTCTGGCCCAAAGATATTAGCAGGAGGAGAAGGTAGTCTAGGGGAAAAGTGTAATCTATAAGTATGCTGACATGAAACCACAAATTTGAAAGTCATAGTGGCTATTTAAAGTAAATATTTTAAAAAATAACAAAATTGATAGAAAGCAATACTGGAAATATTATTATGCTGTGGGTGTCTTTCTTGGCACTTACAGTTTGTTTCAGTCAACAGCTTTAAAATTACATGGAAAAGGTCTGCAAACACAGAAACATCAAAAAAATAACAGACCTCATGGCTGTCACTATCTTCATTGTGCTGTAAGATAAATTTTAAAAGGCAATGACTTTAAAATGGTCAAAAATAAATAATGATCAGTAGTGTTGTGGTTCAAGCCCAGCCGGCAACTTGGAACCACGCAGCCGCTCGCTCACTCCCTCCCCACTTCCTTCCTCCCTCCACTCCCGGAGGGATAGGGAGGAGAATCGGAGGAATGTAACTCCCACGGGTTGAGATAACAGCACTCCAGTAACTAAGGTATAATACAAACCACTACTGCTACCAATAATAATGATAAGAGGAATAACAAGGGAAAAGGACACAACCGCTCACCACCCGCCGACCGATACCCAGCCCGACCCGAGCAGCGATCTGGGCCTTCCGGGTAACTCCCCCCAGTTTCTATACTGGGCATGATGTGCTGTGGTATGGAATACCCCTTTGGCCAGTTTGGGTCAGGTGTCCTGTCTCTGCTTCCTCCCGGCTTCCCCTCCTCTCTGGCAGAGCATGAGACTGAGAAAGTCCTTGGTCAGAGTAAACACTACTTAGCAACAACTAAAAACATTGGTGTTATCAGCGTTGTTCCCAGACTGAAAGTCAAAATCAC
>NW_009939521.1:30077-32792 GCF_000696875.1 Nestor notabilis | reverse complement strand
ACAAGTAGCAAAATAGTAATTACACTATTTTTAGCTATTTTTATAAAAAAAGTTAAAAAAGTAAAGTTTGTACTTTTTTTCACTTGTACAAAAATGTAAAAAAAAAAAAGCTTGCTATTACTCATTGAGGCCAGTATCTGCCAAGCACCTATGTCCTTCCTATTAAACTTTCATGGACTCAAAAAAAAAATAGTGTCTAACTTTTCCATTAAAGACTTTCTCAAACAATTAAATCTCAAACAATGCCTGATAATTATTTCAGAGTTCTATTTGTTATAGTTCAAAAAAATGTCAAGGACTTTTCTAACAATGTGATAGTGTAAATATCTGAATTCCAGTGCCCAAGAATGTTCCAGTTTATTAATATAGAAGTAGCCATTATGTATGACTGAAGACCAGCTTTAGAATTATTTTAGAAAAAATAATTAAATAAATAATAATTAAAAAAGAAACAAATTTTAAAAACCAACCAGAATGAATGACTTGATTTGTTACTTCCCTGTGATGATTCAAGCAAGCATCAAGTTGCTACCAAGTCAGAACAAAATGCCAAGCTTGCATTCTCCTAAAACTGGTGTAAAGGAGTATAACATACCTACATCCAAGACAAGGGAAGATTTACACTTATAATAAAAATTTCATCTAGCCTTATGCCAGTCAGAATACAATTATGAGGCTACCAGCCACCTGTCATATGATAACAATTGATCATTCATTGCATGTATTTAGAAGCAAGTTTGTTTGTTATGAATTGCATAAGCCCCAAATTGTGTATACAAGGATTGCAGTTCTTTCTATCCATGATGATTCAGAAATGGTGCAGTTGCTTTGAAGACT
Organism: Nestor notabilis; assembly: GCF_000696875.1. Taxonomy (NCBI): domain Eukaryota; kingdom Metazoa; phylum Chordata; class Aves; order Psittaciformes; family Psittacidae; genus Nestor; species Nestor notabilis. Next base: position 31,955 of record NW_009939521.1, on the reverse strand, counting down.
CAGTTTATTTAGGCCTAATTCTGAGGCCAGACTGGCTCCTGTAAAGTACAATGTAATATGCATTTGGAAAACAAAGTTTAGCTGAAATCCTTGAAGTTTGTGAGTTTTGTAATGAGACACAGTTCTGAACCAGAAATGCCAGTCAAGACAGACCATAATTGTTTTCCTGTATATAAGGAGCACAATCTATATGTGTCTTGAGTACCACCCACATCTGGATCTGAGGGTCTACAGGCAGTGTAAGCTCAAGGAAGGCCCATTACACAGGGCTCAATCTATCTCAGTCCCTGGAAGAGCCATAGAGGCACAGAGCTTAATTCAGTTTCCTAAAGATTGCTTTCTAGAGGCTTCAGTGTGACTAAGACATTTAGCAAGGAAAACAGATATGACACTGAAGTGAGCGGAGGCTTGCACTTTTCTGAAGCAAGTAGGGTACTCTATTAAATTTTGCCAGATGGAATAACCAATGAAGCCATATCTACCCATTTGAACAGAGCCCTAGAAATCAGTACATAAGCAACAGCAAGACTGTGACCACAGTCACTTTCAGCACACTTTCTCAGCAGACCTAAGTACACTTGCACAAATCATATAAAAGGGTTCTGTGAATTGGACCCTCCGTTTTCAAAGCTAAGCACTTTTTTCTGTCTACAAATTCCATTCATTTATTGCCAAGAGAAAAAGACACACATGCTTTTACATAATTTAGCATCTTCATTTGCTTGAGTGTATTATTTAAAAAACAAATTTAATTTACCATTTTATTTTACCCTGAAATAAATTTTTGAGCACAGTATATCATGCAAAGCTAAGTTCCTTTTGTCAGTGAAAAAACACAGTATCATATTAAATGCCAGAATCTTTCAAAGCATATCTTTCTTTCAACAGAAGAACTTTTAATTAAATCAGACGTAATGATACATCACCTTACAGATGTGAAATATCCCATCAGCCTCTTTTTTTAATTCCCCTAATGTTGAAACTATGAGGCCAAGAGCCCCCACATTGCTGGCTGACAGACTGCTCAAGTTTCAGCAGAGTGCTTTCTGTGAAGATGCCATTCTACCCTTGTTCTTCACATCCCACATTTGTATGTCCTATGAGGTAGCCTTTTTACTGTTCTTCTCTACAAATTTCTGACTTTCTGTGCATCTGATGAGTACATCTTGTAATTAGGCCAGAAAAAAGTCACTTTATTTTTAAATTGTTTGTCAACACACTCTGCAGTCTTTCAGTTCTACAGACTTTCTGTTCTTCACTTACACAAAATATTCCCACTTGCTTTCATGAGAAAATGTGTAGCTCCCTAATCCTTTTGTTCTTAGAAACTTGTAATTTCTATTTGCCACATGCCAACAAGAAAATGTAGAGATACTAGCTTATGAAATGAAGTAGTATTAACATCCCTATTAATTTATCACTTATCATTAAACACAGACATTCAGACATTCATATATCTTTCCAACAAACTGTCTTATTGAATACAGGAGACTTCTATGACATTTGTACTCACAATGTTCATTTGCATGCTTTTATTATAAAATTCTCCTCCAAACGCTGTAGAACATTAGATTCAGTTGGATATTGAAATTTATATGCTTTTTAAGTTGGGTGTAAAAAAAAAATGCTGTTGTTTCAGTGAAGAATTCAGGCTTGCATTTTAGCAGTATAGAGTTTCAGTAAGCTGGACTGTGAGCGGAATTTTATCCACGCTAACTTCCAGTCAGTAATATTTGCGGTGTTTGCAAGGAAGACAGACACACTTGTTCAGTCTTTAATGTTATTTCACATTTCCAGAAATTATCTTACAGAAAAAGACACAAAAAATTGAGGTTTGTTGATTTTATTGAGCTACAAAAGCATATCTCTGTTAAATGA
>NW_009939521.1:0-30046 GCF_000696875.1 Nestor notabilis | reverse complement strand
CTGCTGAGGTACATCGCAGTTAGAAATAAATAACGGGTCCATTTCCTAGTAAGTCTAGACTTTATCAGCACTAGCTTAGCATTTTGTCTATTAGAAGATTTAAACAACATGACTTATGCCATTCCTGTTGACCAATTCCATCGTTGTTCTTCACATCTTCTTAATTGGGAAGTATTGCCCATCTTTGTGGTTTCCCACAGCTTTCCTGAATAGCTGCTTTTGTTCTTGGAAGCTGGAAGACAGATGAAGTTACTGTAAGTTATAATACTAGCTAAACCAGGTAAGATTCAGCTAACCTAAGACATCTGTTCACTCATTTAGTTTCCCTTTATCTTCAGTGAAGAGATAAAGACACTGTCAGTGTGTGTGACTGATTGAAAGATACAGCTTAGATGTACACATTGGTGAGATACGTTATGTAGCGACTCCTTGAATATATTAGCTATATCTCCATGGAAGACAAGGATGACTAGTTCAAATTAAAATTTTCCTTTAGTCAGATGAATCCTATGCAAAGTATATGCACATTTTTCAGTTTAGAGTAGTATCAATATTTGAACTGTGATAATGCAGGGAAGTAATATAGGTGGAATATCAGCAGATATCAGGTATACCCTTACAACACTTCAAATACTTTTTTGTATGTGGCATACTGTACTGAGTTTATAATCCTTTATGAAATACAGTCTTTGTATTTGTTAAAAATACTATGGCCTTTTCCACAGGAGGAGGCAAATTATTCCTAATGTCCTCTCTATATAAAGGAATTATACCTTACATTTTTCCTCCTTAAGCATTGAAAGTCCTTTTTCCTTTATTAGAAAACTGCACTAAAAAGGAAGTAAAAATAATAAATACATGTTCACTAAATTTCTGAACTTATACTTAAAATGTCCATACAAAACCAAATGTCATTCATGGAGATAACCTAGCCTAAATTTCACATTATTTTTCAATTGGTATTGTTTCTTTTCTAGGTAGTTGTCATCAATTGGGAGTTGCTCTGGAATTTGCTTCCAAAATGGAAAAAATACATATTCTGGAGAAAACATCAAAAAGCTAACTCACCACATGCTTAACTTCTAGCAGAGGCCATGACCATCTTCTCAGAATGAAAAGTAAATTATTTGAGTCCAAAATGTCAAATAATTGGAAGCAAAATATGAACAGAACCTTCTGTTTGCATTTTGTCTGACATTTTGGGAATTAAAAGTATCCCTAAAGCATCATCAAAATGGATATATACAAGCTTAATGGTTGCTAAAAGGATGATACTCAGGCGCTGGAAAAATATAAAAGATTTATCTGTAGTAAGAATTTTTGGCAGACCTTGTAAGAACAGACATATGAAAAAGGCTACTTTGTGGTTAGAAGATAAAGTGTGTGATTTTTAAACAGTGTGGGAAGTGTCTACAGTGTCTATATAGTTGTTTTACAAAGGTGACAACATAATCATAGTATAAAATCAACATTATCTATATTAATAAAAATACAAAAGGATAAGGAAAAGGATATTTTTACTCTTTCATAGATATAATTTTATCAGCAACTGTTAGTGTGTTATATCTCAAGAGAACTTGCATACTCAAAGCAGATACTTGAAAAGGAAATACATTGAGGAGGGCTGAGCTGATATGCTTAATCTAATGTATGAATAGAACTTTAGAGAGTAAAGAAAAAAGATTTTGCAGCAGCAGCATAAAAAGATGTCTGTTTAGTTTGTCAATACATCTAACTAAAGGAGAAAACATACATTATGTAGAAAATACAACACGCGGCATTTCCTAGAAAGCAGACTAACAACTTGAAGAATATATCCACATGAAATGAAATAGAAACTACTTTACTTCAGTTTGGAGTTGAAAATTCTTGAACATAATCTGTGCAAGTTTATGGCTGCCATATGGCTTTCATGTGATGAATTGCTAGAGTGTGTAAGTGAGTAAGAATACACAAAACAAATCATACAAATTAAATCATGCAATTCCTAACAGAATGTTTAAGATCTAGGCTACTGTTGGCAGATCAATGGTCAAGCATATTTAATTTTCAAACTAGCAGAGGATGTTTATATAGATCATTCTGATAGTTAATCAATTTACAATATGTTTAGTATGCAACCTTCCTAGCATTAGAATGAGGTAGTCTGCAAGCAATCCTTTTCCACTTCTATTTAGTACTTCTTTTTTGTACAAATGGGATGCTTTAAAAACTACTAGAGATGGATTTTTATTTTTTTGGCAGTAGGCTAAGCAATTAAGAGATCCAAATCTTACTGATTTTTTCATAGGGAAAAAGAAGAAAAATGTGGTATCTACCTTTTGTCACCTCTTTTGGAAACCCCTTCTTTGGTGTCCCATAGCAAAGAATTCAAATTAGTTGTCTTTCCCAGCTTCCTCTTATTCCTTTGCTGTGAAAGACATTTGGAGAGAAGTGAGACTGAGACCCTGTCTGGCATGGAGTCAGAATGAAGAAACATAGGTAGATCCTAAAAGCATTGCCCAGCTCTACAAGAACAGGCATGATCAGGAGTTAATTACAGCAATCTCTACATGTTTTGATGAATGACAGATCCTGTGCTAGGGTAATTTAATGTAATATTTTGGGGGATGATGCCTAGAAAGAGTGGAGGGAATAACACATTTTTTTCTCCAAAAATATACTTGGTTGATGCAGAAATGTGTAGCCCTGGTGCCAATATAAAGGAATAAGGCAGGAAGAAGAAAAGATGCAAACATTCTTGTTCACTTTGTTACAATTATGCAGCTTTCCTGGTAACCCTGTTAGAAATAGTTGGATCCCTGCTTTTGGTGGACTTCTTAAATAGTTCCTGTTAAGAAGGCTCAGGTGGTTCTGACAATTAGATTAGGGTAAGAATCATGTTGTCAATATACAAGTAATTATATTTTTAAGTAAAACCTTGTGCTCATACTTTGGAAAATGAACATGAAATTTGGACATGATGTCAGATGAGAATCAGGGAAGTTCCTCTGTTTCTGTGAATGCTGGTTTGAATTTCCACTTAATTAGTAGATTTATTACATTTTTTTCAAACTACTTATTAAATTCCAAAACTCAACTAAAATGAGATAGTCCTATGTAACAAGATCACTATAACTGCAGTATCAAAGTGCTAAAGGATTTAAGGTAGTGTCCAAATTTACTGGCCTTCATAAATTTAATTTAACTGGGTATATTCAAATTACAAAATTATCTTTAACAGTATGGCAATGTACTAATTTGTTTCCATGAAAGTCTTGACACAGAGCAGTGTAATATCAAAGCCCTATGGGAAGTGTTGTTATTTTCCTGTACTTTTTCACTTGATAATTTATTTACTGCTCAATAGAAAACAAAGCTCCTTCCAAATTATAATTAACATATACATTTCAAAATGTCTATTTAATAAGAGATACAATAAAAATCCAAAGATTTAATATTAGATTGCAAGGAAGAATTGACATTCTGAAACAAAACCAATCATGTAAGAACTATAGAATGTATTGTTTAATAATGGTCAGTCTAGCATACATCGACACAGAAGTCTTTACTCAATACTGAACACAAATAATAATTTATATTAGACTAAGCAAAGTCGATATAATGTGAAGCAAAATCAAAGTAAAATGAGATGTTTCAATAAGAAGCCACAGAAACAAGCAAAGAAATCCAGACTGGAATTTGTTTAATAGGAAAAAAAACCCTACCTCTCTACTGCAGTACATTTACCGCTGCCGTGGTACTCCATCCAAATATACATCAAATATAGAATCACTAATTTTCTCACTGACTTTTCAATAGTATCTCAGATTAAACTACCATTCTATGTTTATGCTTATCTGTGTAATTTTTGTTTTCAGTTATTTAATATGTCTGTTCATTACTGCAGGCACTTTAGAAGTATTGCAATATCTTCCACTGCTTCTTTTGTGTTTGTGTTTTACTTTTATCACAGCATAGAAATGAGTTATATAAAACTGAATGTTTTTAAATCAACAGTATTAAACTTTTATCAATGAAAAGTACATTATAAACATTGATATAAATGTAATAAAAAATGAAAGTATAAAATCTGGGCTAAAATAGAAATATAGGTCACTGTTTCTGACATTACAGCTAAAAAGTGCTTGAAAATGGAACAATATTAACTCGGAGACACAACTTAGAAGAAATCCTGTTTGAAGAATAACAGTAGAACAATAAGTTCGCTTTCCTCTCTAAACTTTGACACAGTACATCCTCCAACTAGGCCTGAGATAATCAAAAGAATTTTTAAAAATTATTAATTTTTATTAACCTGCAGTATTGCTTTACTATAAAAACAACAGAAATGTTATCATTTGGATCAGTTAAACTGAGAAATAAGGTGGTGGCAGTAATTAAGGAGCAGCCAAGCATGAGAAAAGCTTGATTTTCTCACCTTCTTCAAGAAAAGACCTGGATACATGAGAGTGTTCTTCTATGTTGGCTTTGTTTGTTTATTTGTTTTCCTACAGAAGAAACCTTTCTTCATCTGCTCTATTTATCTTATATTTCATCTATCACAAACTTTTCACCATCCTTGTGCTGCAGCTTACTGCCACCTCCAATATAAACAGCTACTGGACAACTAAAGAATCACTAACATTATGCAGGTTAGAAAAAAAAGAGAAAAAATGGCATTGATTGGCCAAAGTAAATAAGAGCTGCCTACAGTGGGTTCACCCAAATACAAAATTAGCTTGTTCTCAGCAGGTATACTGTAGTCAAACACAAGTTATCAGCAACTGTGTCATCTGTGAGGTCAGACCAAAAGACACAGTACACAGCCTGACTCCAAAGCCGATCAATCCATGAAAGCCTTATGGGAACAGAGTGCTTGACTGGTAATGTAAGGAAAGAAGGGGTTTGTTACCCACTTGTCAAAGCTCAAATAATTAAATATTATTAACTGTATTTCAGCATGTCCCATTAGAATCAAAACTAGTATTTTATCTTTTACAAAGAAAATCTATACTCCTTATATTGACTATTCAGGTTACTGGTACTATACATTTTTCTTTCTACTAAAATATCCATCCATCACCTGTATCATTTAGCCTTGACAATGAAATCCTAGTTCATTTTCTCATTAATATTATACTCCCTGGGCAGATATGAAATATAGAATCATAGAATCATAGGATAGTTAGGGTTGGAAAGGACCTTAAGATCATCTAGTTCCAACCACTCTGCCATGGGCAGGGACATCTTGCACTAAACCATGTCATTCAAGACTCCATCCAACCTGGCCTTGAACACTGCCAGGAATGGATCATTCACAACTTCCTTGGGCAACCCATTCCAGTGTTTCACCACCCTCACTGTAAAGAACTTCTTCCTTATATCTAATCTAAACTTCCCCTGTTTATGTTTAAACCCATTCCCCCTTGTCCTATCACTACAATCCCTAATGAAGAGTCCCTCCCCAGCATCCTTTGTAAGCCCCCTTCAGATACTCGAAGGCTGCTATGAGGTCTTCATGCAGCCTCCAGGCTGAACAGTCCCAACTTTCTCAGCCTGTCTTCATATGGGAGGTGCTCTTGCCCCCTTATCATCCTCGTGGCCCTTGTCTGGACTTGCTCCAACAGCTCCATGTCCTTTTTATGTTATATACAGCTTTCAGAGTTAAACATGTAAATCCAAAGCATTTTCTTTGTTAATTTTCAAAACTGGCAGTTATCAGAGGGAAATGAATTCAAATGAACACAGTGATATTGAATCTCACGGCCCTCCAATACTATACAAGCCTTGCTCTCTGCACTGAGGGCTGAATACAAACTTGATGTTGTCTATTTACAACAATTAGCAGCTTAACCGTATCAGTATCTCCTGTGAGTTTTTCCTGGAAGAGTTACTCATCTGTGTGGGTGCAGATTGACACCAATATAGCTGATGTCATTGCAATGAACATGAATAAGCTGTATCAGTCTGATGTTTTTTATAGCAATACCTCTGTGATTACATTAAGGAGGGCAGGGAATGCGTTCATTTTACCAACAACACTCCCAACTGTAACACAACCCTAATTTCTCAGTGAGACCAGTTTGATCAGAATGCAGCTAACTGCTGATTTCATGTGCCATAAAAACCAAAATTCTGGTAAAAAAACTATTCAAAGGTGGACGAAAAGGAAAATGCACAGAAATAAAAGAAAAAAATAGAAAAAGAATTTGATATTGTAAAGGGCCAAGCAAAATGTGGCAGATGGTCAGGAAAGACAATAACACTTATTTAAAACAGGTTTTAATCAATAGTAACCTTCAAATCAAAGAAGTTGGCTAATAAAGATATTTAAGCAGCTAATAGGAAGTCTTAAAGCCCAAGTTTGAGGAGGTGCTGATGTGATAAGACCTCTTCTCTTCTCCCAGAAAAATCCTTTCTCAGAGCTGCCCAGTTTCTGCTGTAGGTGTTTGTCACAGCTGAAGCACACACCCATTCCCAGAATGGTCTTGAACTTGACAGGACAATGTTACTCGGAGATACAGCTACCTGCTGTTTTGGGGTCAGGACATATAAGTTCTGATGCCGGAGCTCTCAGGAGGCATCATCCAATGGGAGGTAGGGTCAGCCAGACCTCTGGTCATCATTTAATTTTAAAATACTGGGTTTAATGGGTAAAGGAGAATGTTTAACTTCTGCAGTAATCATATAAGAAACAACCATGTGTACATGACTTACAGCTGTAGTAGCTGGGATGTAATGCTTTCCTGTAACATGGGGTGAGAATGGTTCATGCTCTACATGGCACGAATAGGAGAGTACAAATAGGTCTTCTGCATGCTGGGCGATTGCTGTAATGTCTGAACAATTACCTCATAACATCATTGTCCCTAATCCCTGAATGAAGTACCAAGGTTGCATCTTTGGGTGGGATTTCAACCAGAGGCCCTGCATTGCTGAGCTCTAGGCAGGGTCTGAAATCAGAATTGCAGCTCCTTACATTTCACCCTGAGGCACCTGACTCTTCCTAAATAGCTGAAAAATCTTACAGAATGTTCTGCAGCCCTTGCCCGAAGTCAGGTCTCTGCAGATTTTAAGAATATATGACTTTTACTGACCCAGCCCTACTTAACCCTAGACAACAGAATTATCTGAAATGTGGCAGTTGCAAAATATTCTGTAATGTAAAATGCTCCTTTTATGATTTGGTTCACATCTTCCAAACACATGCCTTTGAGCAGGACTTCTTCAGCATTCAGAGAGCATAACAAGGTAATGATAAATTACTGGTTTTGATGTCTGTTTGGCTAGCAGCCACTAGCAGCGGTTAGGATCAAGAGAATGACAGATGTCCTTTATAATATATCAGTTACTGAGGGGAAGATCCCAGATCTGAAGCACCATAAGACCTTTCAAGAGAAGGAGATAGGGGTGCAAAATATCACAGAGTTAGAATTAGATTATACAAAACATATATTTCAGATGATTACCTTAGGCATCTCTTTGATTTTTTGGGTCAGTCTGCTAAGTTTAGTTATAAAAAATGAAATCAAGTAGTTAGATTGCTGAAATGGATTGGAATAGAATAAGTAGTCTGTTCAGGACAATAAGTAAAGAATGTTTATCAGTTTTATAGTCTGTCTAAATTTACAAACAATTTGCTAGAAACAATGTTGCTCAGCTTCCCAGAGATAACCTTTCTCTCTTCTGCTTTTTCTGAGTGATACTGACACATTCAGCTGGGAGATGCTAAACCAGAAGCAACTGTATCCTCTCCACAAAATATTTTATTCCTAACGACCCATATGTCTGTTGCCTGTCCTTCTTTCTGAAACTGACAACTGCATGCCACACGACATGCAGGGGTTTGGGGTACACCATGGAGGCCAAAAAAAACCCAACCCAGCAGTCAAGACTGGTGTGAATTTTGTTTTGACCTATACCATAACTAGTTGTTTACACAGACAGGGACAGAAAGAGAAGACATTTAGCACTTAACTTTTTTAAGGTAGGACGTTTCTCACAGTGTTTGCTTGTGACCTGCCACACTGCAGCTCTGGCCTCCAGAAGGGACTGCGCCTTGTCCTTCCTGTCCATTGTCAGAGACGTCGGTTTTCCTCTCTTCTCAGATATTTTCCATAAGCCTTTGCTTTCTCACACTCAAGAGTTTAAATTTATAGCAAATTTTGTGTTGCTTTTTCCAAAGGTCGATTTAGGCTGTTCTCTTTTGGCAGCAGGAGTATGTGCAAATCTCAGAATTTCTCATGGAGATGAAAACCGAATATTTTATTTTTTTTTCCAAGCAGAAGACTATTTATAGAAAGTATTCGAATGGTAAAATAAAGCAAGAAAAAAGCCCCAACAAATTCTAATTTGCCACAACTGACACTCTCACAATTTTACTTTGGGCTTAGACTGAATTTGTATTCAACAAGTTAATGAAAACTTTTTTTTTAAGCACTTTAAACTCACTACAGAGAATGTCAAAGCCCACTTAACAGTGTGTAAGAGAGATTTGTGCTTACTGATATGCCTTTCCACATGGAACAACAGTCTGCAGCATAGTGAAAAAATAATAACTTGGCTCCTTAACATCATACAGATATGTTTGCTTGTTTTCAATGGTGTGCTATTCTTTCAGCAAGACTAACACCCTGTGCATAAATGGCAAATTTTGTATTCAGTGAAATGGCCAAGTTATGGCATCAGTAATTTAACCCAGTGTAAAGTAGCACAGTAATATTGGAGTATTGTCCATAACTCCAGAGGCACCATGGTTTACACATATATGTATACATATGTGCAGTATGTATATGTGTATATATATACACACACACAAACCTGACCTGATTGGGTTCAAGTCCTGAGTAGAAAAATACAACATGCTTCCATTCTGTTGGAGATGATTTCTCTTGTACACTGTTAGATTTATTTTCCTGTTTTATGTAGCACATGACTGGGCATGGACAATTTCTATTGGTGTAAAACACAGTGATTGCAAGCTACACTCAACCGAAGTCCATTTAAATAGTTCAGGGAAGTCAATGTCGTATTCCTTCATGTTTCTTTTCTGTAATTTCTGTGAAGACTAAATTTAACATTCTTTAGTAGTCTGATCGATTTACTGGAAGGTTTTGCCAATGCCTGGCAAAGATTTTGCCATTCTTTTCCACAGTCTTTTTCCAAGACTGAAAATTGAACATATTTTCGCTCCTAAGTTCCAAACAATTCCCACTCTAACGAATTATAGATGTAGTTCACCATGCCTAATTTTCATTTCCCTGGAAGTTAGATGTCTTAGCATTAGCCATCTGACAGTCTTTATATTCAGTGTGCAGAAATGTGTTAACTTCAGGAGAATGATTAATCTCATCCTAAAATACGTGTAAAAAATTGAACAAATGACTCAGCTGAAAAGGTTCCTGCTCCTTTCCATTAACTTTGAGGATTAGCTGACATCTAAGTATTTAAGAACTTTTAAATGTTTGAGTTCATCTGGAGGAATTCCAGCTATGGTGTTGTTTGTGTTTTGGGTTTTTTTTTTCCTTCACACCATCCTCAAAAATAAATATGAACTTTTTGGCTTAAACAAGGACATTAAATTCTGGATATCACTTTGAACACTGAGAAAGAGAAAATACAAGGTGTATTATGAGATATTTCACAGGAAAAATGTGAAAACTGAAAATTGGCAATAGAGATTTGTAAACTGGAATTTCAAAATTATTTTCTCCTTTACTATTAAAGAGACGTGCAGGTTTGTCTTATATGTGAATGGAGAAGTTAAAAGGCCATTTTTCAAATTGACTGACACAAACACTGACAAGACAAAATCTATGGACTTTGGTAATACTATACTTGAGAATTCATGTTTACTAAAAATCATCCTAGAAAAAAAATCAGTTATTTACAGTCCTACTATATTATAAAAGCAAATGCATTGGAAACACACAGCAAAGGTTAGACTATTTCACAAGGTTTCCTTCATTATATTATAACATTTAATAGAAACACACATTTGCCAGAAATATCAAGACTCAAATGCTAAAGTACATGCACTATCCCAGTGCATGACTGTTCATTTTGCCAACTCTTCCAACACCTTTGCAAAAATAATGTTCTCCACATTTTTTTCCTGTCCTCCTCACTAAACAAGTTTGTTGCACAGAATCCAGGGCCTATTGACAGATCCCAGAGACAAAGGTCTCATTGAGGATCTCACTTATGCCTCACAGAAAGGTGATCCCCTACTTGAGTCAAAATTATAAAAGGATCTTTATGTTATTATGTGAGCAGTAATGTTAAACAGGCAAAAGGAAATGGGAATTCAATGAATTCCCACACTGCACTGATGAGACTGAAGCAATAAAATTATTTCATTCCTCTTGCCTTTCTATTTTGTCCGACTAAGTCGCAGAATGGAAACTGAAATCACTAGTGGCAAATAAAAACATCTGCTTTGTGAACAAGAATAAAAAAGAAATTATTAATGGAAATACTAAAGAGTTTAGTTTGGTTGTAAGTTTTTCCTAACATCTCTGTATATTGATAAAATTACAAGATGTCATAGTTAGAATTACAGATTTAGGCATTTGCTTGCAATTCTTATGATCTAAGTCTTCCTACCATAGGAAGTTACATACTTGTGAAGTTACATAAATCTATTTGATGCAAACATCAATATAGTTAGACCCAAGAAAAAAATTTTAAGGATCTCCATGAAAAAATCCCTGAGTCTGTTTTATACAGATTTATTTTAAGTCAAAAAAGTTTAGTTTTTCTTAAAGAAGAATTACTTGCTCTTAACTAAAACAGGAGTATCTTTACGATGTTTTACATGTGTATAAAAAAAAAAGGTTATAATCCAAATGAACAATAGTTTATATGTGCCTTTTTGGACTAGGATCTGTTTGTTCTTTATACAAGGACCAGGATCCTTCTTTGTTTTCAAGCAACAGTGTTCACATCGGAGACCAGATCTCACATACACAACTGTAATGAAAATAGAGATTGATAGGTTAAAAAAAATGTAAGACTAGTCATAAACATGATTAGATCTGGTGTTGGAAAATATGGAGAACTTACTGTATTTGAGTTACAAAAAGATACTGGTACAGAGCTATCTAATCCTTAAAATTATGTGAAGATCATCAGGCACTGGAAATAAATAGACAAAAGTAGTTGTATCAGTAAGTCAATTTGATCTTTAATATCTATTTCTGTATAACCCTCCTGCAGAAATGTTTGCTCCTTTGAAAGTGGCATGCTTTTGAAGGGACAATTAGTAAAGTTGTTATGCAACCCTCATCCTTCTCTGGAGAACAAAACAGCTCATCTAGTTTCACAGATGTGCCACCCTATTCCTGGACTGAAATGTCAGATCTTCTGGGACAGCACACCCTATGGTTTGAGGCACACAGTAATTTAAATTTAGATCAAGTCAACAGGAAAAGCTTCCTGTCACAGAGCATTCTGTTAGTTGAAGGGAAGTGATTGATAGAAGACATTGTTAAATAGACAAAAAATTCAACTTCAAAATATTTTATGAGGGTAAACGGCTCAGTAGGAATAAAAAAATGTAATTAATAAATTCTCTCTTTGCATCTCTAGATTTTCTGAAGTCTCTCCTTGAATACTTTTGTAATAGTTGATTACAGAAGAGATTCAAGACAGATTAGAGGGAAAATTCAAAACCAAGCCATTTAGCAACCTGTGTTACATCAGTTATGACACTACAGTTCATGAACTAGAAATGCCAATAGAAATTTAATTTATTGAAGCTTTGTAAATGCACTATGATAGCATTTAGTCAAAATTATTTTTCTGTGTCTGAGGTTGTAAGAAAGTAAGCACAATATATTCTCCTACTTTTCTACAGTGAAGACAAGCAGCCAAAAGCACAGAAAGCACCTTCAAAAAATGGTTGGAAGAGACACTGAAGGATCTTTTACTCTACCTACATACAAACTTTTGCTTTTACCTTAACTTCTTCCTTGTGAGGGTGGTGAGGCACTGGTATACGTTGCCCAGAAAAGTTGTGGCTGCCCCATCCCTGGCAGTGTTCAAGGCCAGGTTGGATGGGGCTTTGAGCAACCTGATCTAGTGAAAGGTGTCCCTGACCATGGCAGGGGGGTTGGAACTAGATGATCTTTAAGATCCCTTCCAACCCAACCGTTCTGTTATTCTATGATTCTAACGTTGAAATCAAGATGTTTACAAAGTACCATGTTTGGATAAGGACCAGAACTTTTCCTATGCTTAAGAAGAGACCTTTGAGTATGGGCTTCTCTGTTTTATCCATTTGTTTTAGCTGATACTTAGGTGAAAATGCAAAGACTATTCCTTCTACAAAATGGTTATGTTATGGTCCATTTAAAAAAGCTCAACCATTAAATCACTCTGGATACCAAGCAAAATTGACAAGAAGCTGACTTTTCAGAAGTAGTAATGTGTAAACTGAATTGTTTTCCAGTGGGACTTCAATATCTTCAGTGTTTTTATTGGTGTGTCTCCCCCTCCCCGCACCCCATAAGTCTTCATGTTTCTCCTGGAAAATAAAAAGTGCTTTTTATTAATATGAATATAACTAGTTCCTTGACCATGTAAAATATTACTGTCATAGCAAAACTATAGATACTATTTGCAGCTTTCCATAAACTTTTATTCCCCAGGAACTAAATTTGTACTTTAAAATTAACTTCGTTTTAAATCAGACAAAGATGACAAGCCAGAATTTGAGACATGAAACCAATTGTTGCAACAAGAAAATGCCCTACTTTAACTCTTAAGATCTGAAATTAATGTGTCTTTTTATTACAGGAAAAATGATTACTTTCCTGCTCCACAAAATTTTTTAAAACAACTGAAAATGAGACCACTAGAATGAAACTCTTTCAGATAGGGTATTATGTAGGAAATCTCTATTTAAAAAAAAAAAAAACAAACCTTCAACAATAGCTAAATATATTTAATAAGAGCTGCGGACACTCTCAGCCAGATTATTGCTTTCCTTGAAAACAGATTCATTCCTCAGCACTTCTGCTCCGCGTCATCAGCATTCCAATCCTCGGGCCTCTGGCTGCAGCCACACACACAGGCACACACTCTGCTGCAGAGCTGCTGATTGTGTAGCCTGAAGTGCATGAACAAAGGCTTATTACAAAGCAAATGTGTAAGGGTCTCCTACAGTGTTACTCCCCTCAAGCAGTCAAGGCGGGAAATTGATCATGATTCTGAAAAGTAATTAAGTTTGAAAGGAAAAGTAAATCCTATTTATCTCAAGCAAGCTGTGGCTTAACTAAAGACAGGAACTCAAGCCCTAAAAATGCCTTTCTGAAAAAAAATTATAAAATAAAGCAGTTATGAAGGGTGAGACAAAATAGATGTAAATAGAAGACATGTAAATTCATGTTATGCAAAAAAGGCTTTGAGTTAAATGCACCAGACATCCACACTTTCATACAATAAGAACATGAAAAGCCTACAGCACTGACAGAAATACTTTATGACATGTATTTGATGACTATGAAAGATCAGTAGCTCACTTACCATAGTGAAATCTGGGAACAAGGCCAGTAATCTTTAAAAAACACAATTAAAATGCTTTAGTTAGTTGGTTTATAACTTAAAAGGATAGCACGCTCTACATATTGGACTTTCCAGTTGTAGATGATTTAGTGGTAGACACTCAGAACGTTTAACTTCTGCTCTTGTATCACTGCAGTTTTTCCTGCTTTTAAAAAGTACCACATAAAAGATATCTAAAAGAGTAAATACTGTCCAGAAGAAGGCTTGATTCCACTTACCCTAACAGGTCTAAAAATTTGCACTAATTTTATATCATGTAGCTGAAATGTGATCTCCATTTGATTCAGTGGCTGCAATTCCTGCAAATACAAAACCAGCCAGTTTTGTATTTGTAGCATGGCTCAATTTGTGAGTCATCTCATAATTAGATCCTCTAATACCTTTTCCACAGATAATATTTTCAAATATTAAAATAAGAGCTTATCAGATTGCGAAATACAAAACTCTTAGTCACTTTAGAAGTCATTCAAATGAAAAATTAAAAAAATCCAATGCCTGTGGGCAGTTATCTCTTTAAGAGGTCATACAATATGTAAAATGACAACCAGAGTGAGTATTTTACCAAATTGAAATTCATTCAGCATGTTTGCTATTCAGTCTAGAAGAGAGCAATACCTGAAGTAGCCAGCACAAACTACTGGAGAAAGCAGAAGTAAGAACAGCTCTAAACAGGGCGTCCAGCCAATGTCATGGGGTGCAGATCTCCCACCCTGCAGTGATTGTCTTGCTCTATGACTCATCCAGCTCTGAAGTAATTTAACAATGATATGATTCAGGGCAGTGTGATAAGAATCATGACTGATTTTGCATGCACAGGTTTCTGACATGTACAAATGGAGAGGCCTATTTCATAGATAATGATTTGATGCCTACAGAAAGCCAAAGACATAACTCATAACACAAGCCACTTCTCTGTGTAGGGCAAAATATTTTACACTATGTAAAAGTTGTGTAGAAAACTGTATTTAACTTGCAATAAACTTGAATTAAATAACATGTTAAGTCTGAACTAGAGAAATAACAAATGTATGTTTTCTGTAATTTGTTCTCTTGACTACTGGAATGAATTATTTTCAGCCATATTTTTTATGACTGTTCACTTGCTTGGACTTAATTAGCAGTTTTACCAAGAAAAACATAAATTTTCAGCTTATGATGTGAAATGTTCCAATACTGAATTATCAGAAAGGTTTTCTGTGTTTCAGCAGTCTATTTGAAAAAGGTCTATCAAATCACAGTAGTTAAATCACTTTACCTCACAGAATGCTTGAAAATTAAGTAATGCAATTCAACAGCCATATTGCAAAAAAATAAGGATTTGAAATTTTTTTCTTTGCTTCTTCATTTTTATTTTTTATTTTTTTAACAACTGTCTGTTCAGAATTTATGTACTCAAGAAAGTCATGAACTTTTGACAGGCAATTCACAACTATAAAAAATCAATTGACATATTTGACAGGCATTAGAAAATGCATGTTCAACACTACCACAGAACAAAGGAAAACACAACTTTATTTTTTTCCATGCTTACTAATAAGCAGTCTTATTAGCAGTCAATACTAGAAATCAGAAAGCTTTTTCATGTGGAATCTATTCCCTTCTTCCCAGCCTTGCTCTTCTCTGTCCTCCATAGACAATCATAACAAAACGCCTTAAAACTTCAGATGAACAAGTTTTCAAAAATGTTCATGAATTTATGTCAACTTTATTAAACTATTTCAAGAACAATTGCGATAATTGAACATTTATTATTTTTTGTCAGACACTACTATATGATATATTATTTTGAAAGTCACTTTAATTTTAATTAAGAATTGAGTCAAATGAAGGCTTAATTCAGTCTCAAATGCAATTTTGTTGCTTCTTATTACTCTATAAGTACCAAATATTATATATACTATAGTATACATATGATGGGTATATATGCATGTGTATGTATGTGTATAAATGATAACACGTAAATACTTCACTTTTTTCTCTATTTTTTTCAGAAAAGTTGAAAAAGCAAAGGAACCCAAAACAAAGTTTGTCCTCTCCCATCACTTTACAGCTCACTGTGGCAATCTCCACCTCATTCCTGTGGCACTCCAGGCATGTGTACATTTCAAACTAGAAAGATCAGTGCTGGAAACAGCTCCAAATCCTTCCTGAAGAATTTCTAGTTCTCTCTTCTTTTACACAGCAGCTTAATTTTTGTCTTAATAGCTAGTGTCAGTCAAACAGCATAAAGAAAATAGCTAGATTAACTTCAGTGAAGAAAAAAAAAAGATACAGTAAGGATAAATTTTTCAAGTATCAAAAGTCACACAAGCACTGGCATAAAATCCACAGAATGTGAAATCATAGCTTAGTTACTGCACATAGCCACCTTTCTAGCTTTTATTCTAAACTGTCAGTATCCATTACAGCTTCAATTCATTTATTACCGCAACTTTCTTTCTTTCTGCCTGTAATTATTTATAAAGAAAAGCAAACTTCTGTTACATTTACCACTGCTGCTGAGAATTTGAACAAAACTGTTTTTCACATATATTAGTCAAGCTTATTCCCTTTAGCATGTAGAGTTACACTGTGAACTACATCTACATTTAGACCACTGGCCAACACGTACGCTCATATATCTTTCTCTAAATTAATTTAATTGTTCGAAAACTACACAGACTAGCTGTGTTCTCATACACTTTAACCCAATTCTATACTTATTCCTCTCTGAAACTGTAATGTCAGATTAAGTTAAATCACCTTACATTTTAAGTAAATGTTTTTTGACCTACAGGGTAGTTTAAGAAATTGTGTTCCATGTTATTCATTTCCATTTATCTGCTCAACTACTCTACCTAAGTGATTTTATTTTCATGATTTCTCTTTAAATCTAATTTCATTTAATGATTTCCAGAGGTTTTTTCTCTGTTTTTACTCAGAAAATCCAGTTGGTTCTTGTTGGTTTGCCACTGGCTAAATTATAGGTCCTATCCACATCTGTCTTTATCACCAGCATCCATGTCTATAATATTGGCAGTTGTACATGCACAGAATTTTACAATGGCCAGTAGAAGGAAATTGTCCACTCTGATATCTTGAGGCTTCTTGATGGAAGAGTAGAGACATTCAGGAATGCATTGCTGCCTGTGCCAGCAAATGGCCAATGTCAATGAACTCTGAACTATACCAAAGAAAGAATTACTATCAGCAAAACTTAGTGAAGTGAAATCCACAGACTGCACCATTTCTGCATCTAAAACTGGCTACAGTAGAAGACATCTAAGGACTGCTAGATATATCCATCATTTTATTCATCACCTTTCTCAGAACTTTTGGGGAAGCTGAAGAGCTGATGTTACTTCTTGAGAGTGTCAGATGCTAGTCAAGGCACTGACATAGTTACTGCATTAAAAGAAAGCAATACAAATGGTGAAGAGAGGAATAGTTACGCAACACAGTGAAAACTTTCCAGATTCTTTTCTGTCTGTAATCACTGAAACCTTCATTTCCTGGCCACTAATATTTTTTTCCTAACTTCTTCCCTGAATATCCACATATTTTAAAGGAGCTTTGGGGTTGAAAACTGGCAGCCCCTGAGCTCATCCAGGGGAATTTGTAAATGCCAGGGTGCTCCACAGTTTTGAACATCTTGATGCATATTGTGTTAGTGAGGATTTTAATTAAACTCAGTAGCAGATAGTCTGAAGCAGCTGAGCCCCATAGTTATTGTGTATGATGGAAAAGCATTGAAAGAGTAGATGGATAATTATATTGAAATCAGGACGCATTTTAGGTTCCCATGTAATTATCCAGGTCATCAAAACAGTCCCTCAAAAACAGGAAATCATTGTAATTCAGATGCATCTATGTATTTTTTTAAGTTATAATATCAAGCTAGGACAATATTATATGTGCACAGTATAATTTTAAACCACATATTTATCCCACAAACCATTTCTTAAAATACAAACTCCTGAACAAAATAACCTCATCTTCCTCTGCATCCAGAAGTACCTAAAAGCCTACCCAACCTCACAACTGTGTAACAAGTGCTGGGTTTTTTAAAACTGATCATCCAGTTTCTGGATAATTAAGCAGAAAAGAAAGGTCAGAAGCCAAGACATAAACAGATAACTCCACACTTCTGTCAAAGAAGGAAACAATATTAGAAAGACCTTTGTCAGCACTGTGTCATGATCTCATAAAAAATCCAAGGCAGGAGTAAAGAACCAGCTATGACACTGGACAAGTGTCATAGAAATCTGTAAAAGAATTCCAGAAGTTGGTATGTTCTTCAATAGATGTAAATGCTGATTGTTTGAGGAGTATTCTGCTTAGGATGAGTGCAATGCAGTAGCTTCAGAACTTCAATTAGGACTGAAACCTAGAAAACCCCAAATCTTCTGTAAAGTTCAGATTGGAATTTCTGTCAACAATTATTATCACCTCCAACAAGTCGCTTAAAAAAAAAAAAAAACACAAAGAAAGTCTTCAAAATTATTTGACTTTTTCACTTCCTTACATGAAAATGCCTTTGAACTTCTGAAAATACCTGCTTGCTCATCAATTCTAGATCACTTTACAGTAAGGTTGAGGTAGACAGTTGTAATATTTATTTTACATCAAACCACCACAGTCAGCATCATTTGGGTGGTGACCATAGTGGTAATCACCACAATAGACACCACCTGCTTGTGTCATCAGAACTATGTCACTGGTTACAAGTCTGTTTGTCCCCCTGCAAATGTCCATACACCATTGCCACCATTGTGTACACCACCATTATCTACTGCATCCAGACTGTATTCGTGCAGCTGGAGCCGAAGACTGTGGGCTGCAGCTTTTTATGGTGCACCATCTTCAGCTTTTTCTCTAGAAAGTTGGATCCTGCTGCCTTGAGTACGATACAGCCCTTTCACAGAATGGAGGAGTCAGAGCAACATTATTACATCCAGCCACACTGCTCTGCTCTTCCCTGCTTCACATTTCTTTTCCCTTTTACAGCTTAGTGATTGCAAACAAAATTTATATATATATGTATTTTTTTTTAAGTGCCTCAATTTTCTTGTGCTTATTCTCCTTCCACCTCCTCAGCCTTTCTGCTCTTCCCCAGCACCTTCCTTTTTTTGTTCCCTTCCCATCTGCTGTTCACCTACTGGAGAGCCAGACCACTTTCTTTCACAACCCCAGTTCTTAAATATGCCTTGAAAGGTTATGCTGTCATTCCCTTTTTAATAACTCACTCCCCAGACAAGGGCCCTGCCTTCCCTGTGACTTTCCCATCAGTTTGCTGTCCCTGTCTAGGTTGGCTGTTCACAGCCCCAGGCAGTGAAGGCCTGACAGGGAGGATGTCAGTGGCTACGTCATCTGTTTCCATTCCCTTGTCTTCTTGAATCTCTCGACAGAAGTCTGCTAGGCAATGTCTGCTGGTTCCTTGGATGCTTTCAGGAAACAATTAAATTGCTTGTTGGTGACCCTGCACTCACACTTCCCTATTTTTTTCTATTTTTGATCCTTTGAATGACACACTCCTTCCCCCTTTTCATTTATTGGCACATGTATTCACCTGATTCCCCATTCTTTTCTCCATAACCTTCACCTATCCTTTCCTTGAGAGGAAGATTTCATTGGACTGTTGTCTAAGTTGAACCCAATAAAGATTGTGGCCGTAAGAGAATGTGTTTAGGGAAAGCATGAAAGCCTGGGCACTTCATACTATATTTTCTATATTTACTCTCCTATCATCCATAATTGTTTCATCAAGGATGCTGGAGGGTACATCCTTACCTCTTTTTTTCAGTATGTTTCCGTGTACCTGCTGTCCAGTAATTTATTTACTTCCTTTTTGCAGTTGTCTATTCCATTTGCAGCCACACTCTCCTGTGTCAAAAGATTCCAGAAGCTCACCATCAGCAAGCAGAAGTATGGTCTTTTATGTGTTTTAAATTAAATGCCTACAGTTTTCTTGAAGTACGACCTAGTTTTAGCAAGCTCTTGTCCCAAGATTTTTCTTTCCTCCTTCGCACAGCCTTAATGATTTTGTAAACTTTGCTCACACCTTGCTTCTAGCTGAAGAGTCTCTGGCATTTTATTCTGTTCTCATAAGCCAGCTGTTCCGTCACTGACATAATTTTAGTTGTCCCTTTACCTTCTCCACTTTGTTCTTCTTGAGATACTAGGGACCAAAATAGCCCACCACGCTCAAAATGTAAGAACATCAAAGTCATGTGTGGCAAACTGTCTCTCTCTGTTCTGCTCCCAGTAGCCTTACTGATGATGCTAAGCTCTTCTGAGTTTTCTTTTGTTACTATTTTTCTACCTACCACTGCACACCAAGAAAGTTATCTCCGACAATTGTCAGTCCAAGACCTTGTTTTTGAGTTAAGTACAGTTTCCAAGTTCAGTAGTGGAGAAAAGCAGCACACAAGGGAAAGGTAAATTAGTCTCTATGTCACACTAGTTGAACCAGATTAATATTTCAAACTGGTTTTTTTCATAGTTTTGTTGCAGTCATAAGGCAACTTTAGCTTGTGTGTTAAAGATCAACTCTCCTGAAGGAAGCTTTCCTATTTACCCTGTAATCTGTTTACTAACTTATCTCTCTTGATATATTTTAAGGAATAAGTGAGCAGTTCTAGACAGCTATAGCTTCACGGTCATGCTCAGAAACTCAATTTACCAAAACGTAACTCACTGCCTCCACAGCTGAGACCCTGGCTTAGAACCAGCTATGCTCATGGTTTGTAGCTGCAAAGGGCAAAGCATCACAAATCTAAAACAAATAGATAACATAGTATCACAGTGACACAAAAGTATATTTAAAGAGAACATGTACTTTAAAATATCCTTTGAAATCCCACTCCGAATGTAGGAAACTTGAGAACACTGTTTACACACGTTTGCTGAACATGCTCTAAGTGAAAGTATTTTAAAGATCTCATGCACATCTAAAGCTGAGTAAAAAATTTAAATGCCTGAGCTTTCTCCTTGTCTCATGAGAACTGTCCCCTCTGACTAATAGCTGTTCTGGTATCATAATGAAGCCTTTCCTTGTTGGGCCTATTTTAAACTATTTTTATTGTTTTCTGCTATGAACATTATGTTAGTTAGGTAACTCCCTAGCCAGTTTGTGTTCTCATTCAAAGCAACAGCTTACCAGTAAATAAAAATGTTCAATTACCAAATGAGATCTGAAACTGCAGCCCTATCACTTCAGACATCATTAAAAAAAAAACCAAAAAAACAAAAAAACCACCTATAGTGGGAAAACAGGAAATAACACCTATTTGGGATTCATTTTTGAGTAGCATTCACTAATCAACTATTCCAAACACATTAAGAGCCTGAGGGAATCTTCCATGTCTCAGTGGTAGAGAGGCAGTTAGTCAAACTTTTTATTTATAACAGTCACAAGTGTATTCAAACTAGGAGCTCTGTGCCTGCTAGCAAGGGAATTAAGTAGCACCTGAAGTCACACTTCTATATCACATCTTACAATAGTATCCTACATGATATACATAATAAAATAAGTTATTTAAAACAGAAAATTAACCCCACAGTTTTATGAATTTTCTTTTATTATAATGAACCAAGCTCCCTATGGACTTTCCATACATACATAAAAAAAGCTCACAAGATTTAGTCTCTTAGTTTCTCTCAACTGCTCAAATTAAGATGATCTGTATTAAATGTAACATAATAATCTCAAAGTCAAGTGAGGGAGACTTAGATGAATAACATATATACTCATATTTTTAATGCTTCCTTCACATTCCTCCTACATCTTTTGTATTCTGCTGAAATGGAAGTTCAGAGGTGTTTCTGCCTTTACTGCATTGCTTTCCTTGTATTACCAGCCTACTAGCTTGCATATAAATGCAATAGTCCAAGCTCTTCCTGTCTCGTCAGTTGACACTTGTTCCCTCTCATCCTCAAATAATTGCACCCCTAGATTTTGACCTTTGCATTACTTTTATTGGGACCTAAATTTGTGTTCTGAACATCTGTAGGTTAGTAGACCATGAATGGTTAGGAAATTTAACTCAAGTCATTGAAAATCCAAGTCCAGCATCTTGTTTGGTTTCAAATGAATTTTGAATGATAAAAAAATTAAGTAATCGGAAAATGTTCTGTGGTTTTCCCTTAGAAGCTGGAGCTGGAGTTACTTTGATGTGCAAGTTGTGTTTGGAGATTGCCATCAGATATCCAATTTTAATTTACCCTTTCTAAAACTGTCAGTCACACAGTTAAGATCATGTCTGTTTAATAGGCTCAACAGTTTCAATACTGGAGTAATTTTACTCACTAATTTTGGAATAATTTTTTATTCAAAAGTAGACAAGGAAACTTGGGCTGTAGACTGACACAGTTACTTGACACTCAGCTCAGTTAGGCAATAGCGTGCCTGCAAGCCAAAACAACTTCAGTATTGACAGGCAGTAAGAGTCTGAAAAGCAAATACATGAACAATTTACACACAGTGCAGTGGTCATCCTCTTTAGTTGCCATCTTTAAAAAAAAAATTTAGAAAAATTACTTTCTAGCTAGAAAGGTGACAGCTCACATGCTGCTTTTCTGCTGCATGGCTTTATATATATTTGAAAACTATCTGCTTCCTTTTTGTGACAGCTAACAGAATTGACCACTTTTATGTTTTGTGGTAAGGTTTTTAAGTATTCCAACTTCCACTGCTTTCCCCCTCAAGCAAATGATATGAATTTTAAGCAGCAAATATGTAGCTACAGGTTGATACCACTGTGGCTGTTAAATCTTGTTTTGATAAGGAAACAACTCAGAACCAAGTGATATGCCTGCCTTCATGGTGTTCAGATGACCTTGCTGTGGACTGAGGCAAACATTCTTTTATTTTTGTTCCAATCTATGTTGAATCTCCCCTGCATCCCTTTCCCTTATTTTTCCCAGTTCTGAGAATAATTAGCAACACCCATTGGCGATAGCAGGGCTGCAGCAACCTAACAGTGATATCTTGCCAACACCAGCTGTGCTTCAGTATTTATTTATTAAGATCACATTATTTACACAAGACAAACTTGCTGAGATGGCAGAGATGAATACAGTTGCAGCAGCTGAATTTCAGCTTGACTTTTGAAAGGAAATAAAACTCATACTGGGTAATATTTATCTCTAAGAAGAGGAAATCCAAGCCTTTAATTCCACTTTCAAATTATGTTTTTGCTGGCTCTTGAGTTTAGTCTACAGGTGATGGAGGGGAACCTGGTAATGCAGGATGTAGTTGGATGAAACTTCTTTGTGCACTGCTTTTAAACAGCTGACTGTAGACACACTGGATGTGTAGGAAAAGGATGCAGCATTGAGGCAGGTATCCCGTTCATATTGCTAGGGCCAAGTTGTGACTGGGCAAGCCAGAGGTTGGCTTTGTAAATCATGATACGCTTGAATTTTCACATCTGCTTGTCAGATCTGTTGAGCTACATGAAAACTAATGTCAGCAAATCTGCTGCTTTCTAGTTCATATTTGGTGGAAAGAAACATAAGTCAAGCTTATGACTTCATGTGTGTGTGCCTTACAGTTGCGTGAATGTGAATGTAATTTAAAGGGCTAGGCTCTTCCTTTAGGAGATCTTTGTGAGGAGGGCTGCTAAAGTGCACATAAATTTACACTAGAAGACACTGTATACTTGGAAGATTCCTGGCTGTTTTATCCATTTTATTTCATTATCCCTGATTTGATTATTAATTTATATGATCCAGAAGTGATTACAGCTCCTTAGATATAGGAATAAAGGAACTACCATTGAAATACAAGCCTAAAATGAGCGTCCAAGTATTTGGAAAAGGTTTTGTTAAACCCTTCATGATATACATAGGAATAGTCCCTTTGTCATTTCAAAAATAATGTGTTTCAGTGAAAAAGATGAACCCAGGAAGTATTTTTCTAGAAAGTGTATAAGCCAAATAAGAGGCTTAAAATTTTAAGTTGAAAATTTAATGTATTTTTTATTCAAATTTGTAGCAATTATTTTGTAGCCTTTAATTGACTAAAGCAGGAAAATCTTCTGAATTATTTCGGGAATATTTTAAAAAGCAATAAATGCCACTGGAAGAATAAAGAGTAAGAAGCTAAGGAAAACTTTTCAGCTGCGAAAGCATTTACAGAATACTATCTAACACTGTGATTGTAGACTTTTCACCACCTCACTGAAACAAAATACAAAGTGACCTCCTTATGAATGAAGATAAAGTTTTACCTAAAAAAGTAACATATCATTGGGTAATAAATGCCTCAATAGAAGCTTAGTTTGAAACTTTTGCTTTGGTCCTTTCTAATTTTTTGAGTGCTGAGTCATACAACCTGAAAAATTTATAAATACATTCATGTGAGACTTGTATGGCAGGTATGCCATAAAGTCAAAACTGTGCAGACAATGGTTTAGTCTCACCTCCAGTTAACAATGGTTCATCTTCATGCAAGTATTTTGCATGCATATTTAAATTTTCTCAGGATATATTTTTTTTTCCCAAAGTGGGCAGCTTCTCTGATTTTAATCAGTATTGAGTGATTAGCAGTTGCGAAGGGACATGTGAGAAACATTCTTAAGTACAGCTCACTTGACCTCTCCAGCTATGTTAAGGATGATGTTATTTTTTATGAGCCATGAATATAGAATCATTGACTGCTAGGAGGGAGCTATAAAATCTGAAGTACATGATCAAAAGTAGTTACCCTTAGTAACTCTTTTCTGGTCTGCATAAAATAAATTGACCTTTTATCCCTTTTTCATTAGTGAGCATCAATACCACAATAACATTATTAGGGAATGTCAGGCACTTTTCAGTTTAACAACAACCTCAATATTAAGGACAAATGATAGCATGAAATGCTCACCAGTATCCTCTCCCACAGGTAGCAAAGATTCTGACTTGGTGATCAGGTAAAATGCCAGGTGGTGGGAGTGCTCACATACCTGTTTTTTGGACTAAGCTTTTTTTCTGAACTTTTATAAAAGTCATAATTGTGTAATAAAACCTCTTGGCGCATTTCAACTCATCCCTAACACAGCCTGGTTACCTGTACAAAACAACACTCCCAACTTTTCTCAATTAAGATCATTTTGTTTCCAAGCTGTCTTACAGAGATTGTTCCCTGTCTTAGGATTCAAAAACCTGTGAGCAATATATATATTTATATATAGATAGATATAATGTAGCTATATTAAATATAGAATAATACATATAATTGGTGGTTTCCACATAATAACATATTGTATGGACATCTAATCCAATATTTCCTAGCCAAGGCTGGATTGTAAAAAGTCTTTCACCACATGGTAGTTCCTTCAGGTTTACATACAAGAATTTAGGACATTTGCCTAATGCTTTTCCTGACTAGACCCTGGAAATTTGAATACCTTTTTGCAGATGCCAGAGTTAAAGGACATGCTAAAACTACCAAGTAGATCAGTTGGCAGTCTGGGAGATGAGCAGGACCTCCTTGTTCCTGCCTGAGATCTGGCATAATTTGAAAACTTCCTGGAGTATCTACACAGACCTAGAGGGCATGGCACCCTTGGATCCTGGGGAGGATCCATACCTTCTGAAGCAACAGGTGGAGGATTCATGGCCTGACCTAGGGTTTCTAAAATGACACTGAACACTATGCTTAAGCAACTTAAGAATTAGTTTGAGATCAGGACATCTCAATGTAGCTGTTTGCATGTTAGTGTGGCATCCTGGCTGTTCATTTAGTTCAGGATTGACTGTGGTCTGAAATGATCAGGTCTTACTTTACTACTAGAAGAGTTAAAAGACTGTTAAGACAGGGTCAAGGTCCAACTGGAGAAAAACCTAGTATCAGAAATATTTCATTAGTGATCATCAAAGTGAAATTAAGAAGCAAACAAGGTCAAGTACTGTAATGGATCAGTTTGTTTATTATAAAAATACAATTACTATATAAAAAAAAGATACCAATAGGACATATCAGAAAAAGGGGTAGAAATTAAGCAAGAGTTCTTAGTGCAGAGAGATAGTCACCACTACAAATTCAGTGGCATCCCGAGGGTCTGTAATCGTCGTCTTCAGTGGTGGATGTCCTCCAGGGTCCATAGTCATCATCAGAGGTGAGTGGCCACACTGGGGATTATCTTTTTCCCCTTTTATTGTGTGTTGGGGGGAGTACCTCTGTTCTTAATGCCAGGTACTGCACATTCCTGGTGGATCACGTTCATCCAGTTTCACTGGTCTTGCAGCCAAGTCTTCCTGTAGCAATCCTTGAGATAATGGGCAGCAATTATTCACACCAGTCTTTGAGGTAATGGATGGAGGAGTCTTATCTCAGCTCCTCACACCCATCTTTGAGATAGTGGACCTCAGCTTCTCATATCAATCTTTGAGATAATAGACAGTGGAGCCTGATTTCAGTTCAGTCTCTCACAGACAAACACCTCCCTGTAGATGCATACATGAGAAGATATGCAGTCACTTGCCTTTTGTGTGACTACCTTGGACTGGATCTGAATCCCAAATTAGATATCATGATATTTGTGGTTCTTCTTTTACATGAACACATATGCAAATGATCTTGGTGCAATAGCTGTGTAAAAATAGGAAAGAAAGGAGATTTTAAATGGAAAATAAGTTATGAAATGTTTATGTTGCAGTATACTATAAAACATTAAAGCAACTAAGACACCATATTTGAGTGTGTTTTTACATGTATATTATTTAGTGTTGAATGAACGATGTGCATATTTAAGAAGCATGATATTCAAAAAAAATCAAGTAGTTATGGGAACATTGTACCAAATTGTGCCTGTCCTTTTACTAAATATGGTCAGTTACACATCACTCAAGAGAAAACAAACAAACAAACAAACAAACAAACCAAAACCTGTCTGGATTGTTATAAACAGCTTTTAAAAAATTTATTACAAATAAAAATATACATTCAAATAATTGTACTAACTATTGCTATCTTGGAATGCATATATTTTTCTTCTCTTGTATGCACACAGTGCTAGTATTTATCCATTTATAAATTTTTTTTTAATGATACAAGTTTATTTTTTCCTAGCATAGGTATAATAGCACACAGTTTTAGAAAATGTTGATTGAGGAATAACGCATAAACAAACATGTAATGGAGATTACCAGAACAATTTCTTAAATTTAAATGTGAAAGAACATATATACATCAAGCCTAGACATTTACTTTTGCACAAAAAACTATTATGAATTAACAAAACATAGAGTGAAAGTCATGACATAACTCTAATCTTAGTGAATTTTTGTGCTTTCCATGACAGTGTGTGCATTAGCTGAGTAAATGACAATGCATGAGATTTTATTTTTTATTTAATAAAAAATTGAATATGAACCTGAATAGCTCTTACTGTTTTCAAGAATCCAACAATTTAGAATAAATAGCTGTAATGTCATAAAGGCTCTAGGATGTTAATTAACCCTCAGGCAAAATTTTCCTTTTTTGACATTGAGGAGGTCATAAAATTGCTTAAATATTTTCTTAATTAAAAGTCATAATCAAAACATCTGTCTTGGTACATGTTTACTTCTGCAATATTGTGCTCATCTTACGTGATGTTCTTGAAGACCTTGTAGAGCTTAATAAGGACAAAACAGAGGTACAGAGGTGTTATAGAACCTAAAGGACTTATTTAGAAATGCATCAAATGTTGACACAACTTAAAGATAGCAGACATGTAATGAAAATCCTACAGAAAAATCTAAAAAATTAATTCCTAGAACAGTTTATTTTTATTTATTTTAATCAGTGAAATATCTTTAAGTCCAGTTATTCAACATTTGTTAACATGTACCCTACATTCCTAAGTACACAGGATTGTGACATTGGAGACATAAGATGAAGGTTTTTTTAAAGAGTAGAAATGTAGCATAACTATAGGGTCTGGTATGACAACTACAAACACTCAGTGACAGAATTTCTAAGAGATTATCTTTTTCTTTCTGCCATCAAGTGTGAAACAATATGTCATTATGACGAGAATAGGATTAAGCATACTGTATTTCAAAGTCACACATCAATTTTCACAGTGTTTTGACCTATGGGATTACAAATGAGTGGCAATTAATAGTGAAAGAAATGAATGCTAACTACAAGGAGGTTTTCTATTTCAGTAAAACCTATGTACAGGAAACTGACTTGAAAACCAGAAGTGGAGGTTTAAGGAATGAAGGGTATAAATTGTGTATTTTCTTCTTCCCTCCTTCCTAAGAATGACGAATAGTTATTGTTCCAGCTATGTCTATATACATGCAAAAACAAAAATAGAAGACAAACAAACACTTGCATTTGTAGCAACTGAATGGGAAGTATTAGTCTTAAAATAATAATCAATAGAGATGATCTCCTGTCAGTGCTGGAAATGACATTAGGTAAAGGAAAAAAACATAAAATGAAACAGACATGGGAAGAAATAAAAGCAAGGATCATTCTATGTAATACATCAATTATTTTCAGCCACATCCGAAACTAAGCTTCAAGCTTAGTGAATATAGCAGGTTTTCCATTTGACTCCGTGAGCATGGAACGGCCTCGAAACTACAGTGCTTTTATTGTACTTTGACTACATTAAATTAATGTACTTTCACATTGCTTTTCACATTGTAATATGTTTTTCACATACATCAACTATGATTAGACAATAGATAAATACAATTTCACTTAGCCACTGAGTATGATTTCTTATTTTAAAGGTATATACAAATTAGATAACATAAAAAATAAATTGGATCACTTTGAAAGTAATTATGCATTTCACTGATGCAGTTAATTTAATCTTAATAAAACAATAAGAGTATGATATGTATTAACCAGCACATCACTTTATGTGTTTCTGTAAGAGTATACAAAATTAGAAAAATTCACACAGTAGGCATTAACATAACACAAATAATTAATACACCTTTATGAGACTGAAATACAAAGTCCAACAATCACTCAGCAGACACTAGATGAAATAGTGACCTTTGGAAATTAATTTGGGATTTGTCATGGTCACTAGTGGGGTCAGGGCAAATCATTATTTAACAACCTGGTTTTATATTCATATTTAAAAATATGTCTAACAATAATTTTAAACACCATTATTTCCACCAGCATCTCTCAAAAAACTCTTAAACAATAAGCAACATAATAAGCTTAAAAGCTTATTTTTTATGTATAAGAAAATAACTTACTTTACAGATGTGAAATCAAATGAGAAAAGCTAAATTTGCTATCATAATTCCCACAGTGTGCCAATTACAAGCTTTCACATACTTCTACCATACTGTGGGATTTAGAATCATCAATATTAGGAAACAATCACTCTCACAGTATGTTTCAATATCAAATGTCTATATTTAGCCATTTTCTCTTGTATACGATATTTTAAAGATTAAAATAACCTACAGGATATTCACCTATAAATAGTCATTATTGCCATATTGCTGAATGCAACCAGCTCATTAAAAAGCAAATAAGAATAAATATGAAAAAGTCGGGTTTTAACTCTGGGATCTCCATCACCTTACAGGTAAAAATCAATCTTGCTAAGCCAGATCTTCGATCTATTGGATGTATGTCTGGTATATATCCGCATTTGATGGTTGCTTTATCAATTAAATATAAAAATCAAATCAAAACAATCAAGTCTGAGACTGAATAACTATGCCTAGATGACCTTAACTGAAATAGATCCATGTTAAGTGCTGCATCAGCATTTAAATGCTGTCTCAGCTACTGATGCACTTACCTGTGATGTGGGATTGTCCTGGGTTCAGCTATAGCAGTCATTTTTTCTCCTTCTTAGTAGCTGGTGCAGTGCTGTGATTTTGACTTTCAGTCTGGGAACAACGCTGATAACACCGATGTTTTTAGTTGTTGCTAAGTAGTGTTTACTCTGACCAAGGACTTTCTCGGTGTCATGCTCTGCCAGAGAGGAGGGGAAGTCGGGAGGAAGCAGAGACAGGACACCTGACCCAAACTGGCCAAAGGGATATTCCATACCACAGCACGTCATGCCCAGTATATAAACTGGGGGGGGTTACCTGGAAGGCCAGATCGTTGCTCGGGTCAGGCTGGGTATCGGTTGGCGGGTGGTGAGCGGTTGTGTCCTTTTCCCTTGTTATTCCTCTTATCATTATTATTGGTAGCAGTAGTGGTTTGTGTTATACCTTAGTTACTGGAGTGCTGTTATCTCAACCCGTGGGAGTTACATTCCTCCGATTGTCCTCCCCATCCCTCCGGGAAGGGGGGGAGGAAGGAAGAGGCGGGGGAGTGAGCGAGCGGCTGCGTGGTTCCAAGTTGTCGGCTGGGCTTGAACCACGACGGTTTCTTTTTGGTGCCCAACGTGGGGCACGAAGGGTTGAGATAACAACAGATCTGACCTGAGTGTGTTTAATCATATTTGTGATAAGCATCTATTGTTTCGGATTAATATTCTTTCGTCACAATGCTGATTTATTGGCTCTCGGAGTAGTTATGCTTGATCTCAGAGTTTCGGCATGTCGTACC
>NW_009939520.1:3361-10046 GCF_000696875.1 Nestor notabilis | reverse complement strand
GGGTGGGAGCGGGGAGGTGCTGCGGAAACATCACAGCATTCCCGTTGTTACCCTTCCTCGTACCCAGAGGGTTCACCGATCAGCCTTCCTCCTCTCCTCGAGCCCTGGGAGCTTGAAGGAATTCCTTGCTCCATGGAATTCTAAGACCCAGTTCTACAAACCTTCTTTCCCTGCCTCAGCAGTGGTGTACGTGGTCATTCCCTGCCCAGCCCACGGTCACTCAGTAAAGCATCTTGAGAGACAGAGTGAGCAATTAAGGCAGGAGCGAACACCCCACCCCACCCCCAAACCTGCTCCAGATGTGTTTCCAGCAGCTGTTGCCAGAAAGTAACCCTCACCCTCACCCCAACCAGACCTAACGTGAACCCTGCAGAGCCACAAGAGCTGCAGCTGCTGGAAATCCATCTGGAGTGAGACCTGGGCCCCTGCCCTGCCTGCCCGGACCGGATCCTGGCTGTGTCACGGTGGCAGACGTGCCCATGGCACTGTGCTGGGGCAGCGCAGAGAGCAGGCAAGCTGCAGCTCACACACGCACACGTTATTGAAGAGAAACCAAAAGCACTCACCCTGATACAAGCACCTTACTTCTCGTTTATTCTTTCCAAAATCAAGAAAAATAATTACCTGACTGAAGCAGTGAATTTGAATGTAAGAGACAGGAAGCAGCTCTGTAGAAACAATGATGTACAAGCTTCCGGTGGTTTAGTTGAACTGGCTCAAGCACGTGCCAGCACCCTCCTCTTGCTCTGAGACAGCTTCTCTGTTGCTCCTAAGTCTCCAGGCGCAGCAGTGGTGCTGTTGTAAGCAGTCCCTTGAACTGGTGCTGCTGTGGCAACTGTACTGAATGTGGATCTATTCCCTTTTCTCTCCTGCATCTACCACTGCAGAAGTAATACCCTCAGTAATTATAATGGTGAAATAGCCTGTTCTGCCAAGCTGTATCAAGCTTTGAAAACAGATTAGTATAACCAGAGATGATATTCTTACTTCTAGGGAGACTGAGAACAATGTCTTCAGAAAACCAGGTCACCTGCTCCTCGGTGTCTTCATGGGAGTGTCTGTTCACATCCCTGGTGCAGTGTGTTAACAGGGACATTGATCCCTATAAGCTCTCATCCTTGTTGACTAATGCACACTAATAGATGCTGTGGGTGAAGCATCCTTATGTAATGGTGCTTGTGTTGCAGACCCAGAACCTCCCGTGACATAACAGATCCTGTATTAAAGACAGAAGCAGCTTTGTCCTAAGTATTACTAATGTGAACACCAACAGTGTATTACAGTAAACAGTGAACAGTAGCTAAGTACTGCTAATGTGAACAGACCTAAACACGAGCAGATGCACTGCTGCTGCATGCAGTGCTGCGCCACTGTGCCGTTAATAATTTCCAATTCAAAAAACACATCCCATTTAATTTGCTCATAGAGAAAAAACCTGATCTTTGATCTGAAGACTTTGTAGTTTAACATCTGTGGCGTTGGAAAGACCTATTAGATAATTGTAAGATGTGCATTAAGCAACGTATTTTGACCTTGGCTGCTCAGACCTCAATCATTCAACCCTTCCGGTTGTAATAAAAGGGGTCAGGTCCTCTGATGTCAACTCATTAAGATTAAAAATGAAAATGTTCCAAATCTGCCTGAACCTCAAAACATATTTAGTACATCTGCAGAGGGGTTAAAACTGTGGAAGCGGGGAGGGGAGAAGCAAACGAAGGGCCCAATTCATCTGAATACTATTGATTTTGACACAGATGTTGGAGGCCATGTCAATATCTCGAACACCACATCAATCCCTGTGGTCACTGCTCTGGATTGGCACTGGAAGAGACTTGGAAGCAATGCCCCTCTGGCCTACCAAGTGACCTTGCCTCCCTGTGCCTTTGTGTTCTGCCCCGAGTAACAGTGACAAAGACGTCATGCCCACCCAAACCAAAACTAGCTGTTTTCTGCCAGCACGATACGCTGAGTTAGCTTGTGGAGGGATCAAACAAGCACTGGATTCTAGGATTCATGCCTAAAATGAAACTACAAGCCTAGGTAATGGACCAGTGTTTTCCCATTGGATGTGACCAATATGACTTTCACCTCGGAAACACAGGACTAACAACTTCATTTCAAGTGAGGGTCAAACTGGGGTCCTGCACCTTCTGGTGCATCTTCTAGCCTTCCTCTTCTGTTTTGCATGTCCTGTGCAACCACAGGCAGTGTCCTCAGACACTGATACCTGGGTTTCACCCAAAATTACACGTTACCTTACTGTGGTTATCACCCCCGTACACCAGTGCTACTCAAGCAATGGATCTCAGAGGACATTACTACTTTTGACAGGCAGCTGGCTCACAGGCAGCTCAAGCAGCAGTCTTCATCTGAAAAGCCTGTTGGTAAAGAAATGTATTTTACTCGGCTGAATAGTGCAGATACTGTCTCTTCCTACAATCTTACTTGAGTCATATCCATGTAGTTGCAATGACCTATAGCAAGTTAAGAATCCAGTTTTAGATTCTCTGACACAATATATAGCAGCAAAGCAAGCATCAGGCTTCCAGGCAATGTGCTGCAGGGTATGTCTAAGCTGAACACATTAGGGATGGGAGAAACGTCCCCGCTTTCCTAAGGAGAGATGATTTTTGTGGTTGATCCATCTGGTTTTACTCTGCCCCATAGCTCTCAGGCCCATTTGCTGTACATACTCAGCTGCATTTAAATGATGTAGAAGTCCCAAGTGTGATCCTAAGAGGGTTTTTTACTGGGAATCTGATAGCTACATGGAGGGTAACCCCCCCGTTTAATGACCCCCGTGAGAAAAGTAGGCAGAACACAGCATTTCCTATAACCTGCTCAGCTGGCCAGCCTGGGGCTGGCTGCACCGTAACTGCAGCGTGTGCTGCCTGTGCCCGGTGGGCACCTCAGGGACACATGCAGCTATCATTGCTAACTGACTTTCCTGTCGTCCTTCTTTAAAGGAAAGGAAGGACTCACCCAAAACTGGAGCTAGGTGACTGTACCAACCTGATTGCCTCCTATGGAGGGACAACTGGCTGAGAGATGAGGGGAGAGCAGTGAACGTTTTCTACCTGGACTTCAGCAAAGCTTTCAGCGCTGTCTCCCATGACATCCCCATAGGCAAGCTACGGCAGTGCGGGATGGGTGAGTGGATGGTGAGGTGGGTTGAGACCTGGCTGAATGGCAGGTCTCAGAGGGTTGTGATCAGTGACACAGAGCCTGGTCAGGGACCTGTAACAGGCAGTGTCCCCCAGGGGTCAATACTGGCTCCAGTACTGTTTAACTTGCTCATCAACGACTTGGATGAAGGGATAAAACGGCTCCTCAGCGTGTTTGCTGGTGATACAGAACTGGGAGGAGTGGCTGGTACCCCGGGGTGCTGCGCTGCCGTTCAGAAGGGTCCAGACAGGCTGCAGAGATGGGCAGAGTGGAACCATCTTAAATTCAACAAGGGTTAAGTGCAGGATCCAGCACGTGGGGAGCAATAACCCCACACACCAGCACCTGGCCGGGGGCTGACCTGCCAGAGAGCAGCTCTGCAGAGAAGGACCTGGGGGTCGTGGTGGACAACAAGTTGTCCATGAGCCAGCCATGTGCCCTTGTGACCAAGAAGGCCAGTGGTGTCCTGGGCTGCATCAGGAAGAGCAGTGCAGGTCAAGGGAAGTGATCCTTCCTCTCTTCTCAGCCCTGGTGAGGCCTCACCTGATGTACTGGGTCCAGTCCTGCGCTCCCCAGTAAAAGGGGGATATGGAGCTCCTGGTGCAAAGTGATCGCTGGCTTTTAAGCCTTCACAGTGGGAAATGCTGCTCCAGATGGTTGCACTTGAACTGTCTTGTTCCCAAACTCTATTTTTGTTATTGTCGCTGGGAAACCCACACACCAGGACCCCACTAAGGCAATGGGTGTTACAGTTGTACAGCAGCTCCAAAACTCAAACCTTTCCTGTTGAAAATCAGGCAGCCACTTTCTTCTAGTTTGAGCTTAGGGACACCAGGGAGTTCTGTACCATATGGTACCAGGATATCTGCTGCCAAAAATGTCTGTCTCCCTATTCTCTGTTCTAACCACTTGGCCTTTTCCCCTTAACAGTCAGTTACATCAGATGTAACTGATATTCTTGGCACAGACATTTATTCATCTCCTTGAAGCAAAGGATTGTTACGAGGTTTCTGCATGTTTCTACAGGGAGCTATAGTATGTCATGTACTTGCACTGTCAAGAGTCCCAACGGTGACGGGTGCCTCCTGTTAAAACAGTGCTACAACTGTTTATGGATTTGCTCCATGGAAAATAGCATCTCTAACCTGTCTATCTAATGAACTTGTAACCTTTAACATTACAAAACCTGACTGTGTCTTACGGGCAGTGCCCAGATAAGACTAGGCATTGTCACTTGAGATCGATAGAGAATGTAAACCGATTTCTTTGGTATCTGCTACAAAAAACCACCTGAAGCAGGTATTCCACTTGTAATAGATAACTAAAGGTTTCTCTGTTTGCTACTAAATAAGTAAAATGTAGGACTGATGAGGACTAAACTCTGGCTTAGGACAGGAATAGGGGTGGCGCTGGGTCTCTGCTGGCAGCTCGTTTTAAAACTGCGGTCAGCGAGTGCAGCTTCAGCCCGAGGGAGCGTGGTGTGAATGAAGCTGGAGAGGGCTTGGCTGTCCTGCAAGCTTAAAAGAAGTTATCAAGACTTCACAGAAGATGTTGTGTCACTGAAGAGTGCCCCAAAGTACACTGAAGCCTTCCATTTGTAGGCTCTGCTGCCTGACTTTCCAGGCATGGTGGCTTTTAAGGCAGCAGATATTTGGCAGGAATCACTCGCTATCTTACTGCCTTACCACCTTCTGAGTGTACAGAAAGCTCCTGGATTCAGAGTAAGCCTGAACTGCACCACGTTTCCAGGTGTGATGATCTGGGAGAGAATGTGGAAGAGATTTTGCAATTATCAGTGACAGCACTTTAATTTTGATGTGATTTCCGGGCGTTATTCTCCTACAGGGGACACAAGGCAGAGGAAAATCTATTACTCTGTTACTATCTATTACTCCGATTATAGTGTGGGTCTGGAAACACGGGGGGCTGGAGACACAGTTACTGGCCTGGTAATGCAAATACCTGTGGCAGTAATGGTGCCTGTAGATGTAGTGATGACCAGGTTTGGAAACATTTCTCCCAGTTCATCTGAAGGGTCTGTTAGTACAAATAAATCCATGGGAAATCCTTTGAGACTGACCATTCCGCAGCAAGAAACCCTAATGCTGATTCTTTGTAAAAAATCAGGCAGCTTAAGTCAGCAAAATATTTACTTATTGTATCACTTAAAGCATTTTTGTGTCAAATATTTTGAGAGGTACTACCCATAAACTTCAATCTGGAAGGAAAGTATACTTACCTTGCACATCGATGCAGCCTTCCGAAGGAGGAAAAATTGAGGTGTAGATCCTAAACTTGTCTGCTTTCCTAGGAATGGGTTAGAGAGCAAACCCAGAAGAGGATTGTCATACAGGAGGTCTTGCTTAGAGACAATTCCAGTTCTTCAGATTTCGATGAATTTAGGCTTTCAGGTAACTCAGGAATTTCACTTTTGAAGTTCTATGTACCTCAGAAATATGGTCCCTTAATCAGTTAAACAGTGGTCTTAAAGACCAACTCGAGCACTTCCTGTTCTTAAGGTAAATAAATACTGTTTTGGAAACCAGGATATCTATGAACGAGTATGTAATAGACAGAGCTGTTAGTTTGATTTCAAGAAAGAGAGCTAAGTAATTACATACTTTCAAATGTCCAGCCATGTGCTGTATTCAAATATTCCTTCCCAGAAGAACAGGAATGGAAGAAGCAAATCTCAGGTTAGTACAATTCATCTGCTCCCCTCTCTGAATGCAAAAGTGTCTCCTGCTCTCCTCAGACTGCTCCTCACTAGTTCCCATGCTGTTAGCTTTTTGGGGTTTCAGTTCTTCGTGTAAAAACACAACCTGCTGCTGAATTTATTTCATGTGGGTCTATGTTTTCCTCATTTTTATGTAATACAAAACCACAAAGGTACAGCTGCTGCAACGAGCTCCCTTACTGAAGCCTGCCTGCTGCATGCATTGCTTTTGGACTCTAACTTGGCTTTGGATCCAAACATTACAAAACCTGGAAGAGTAGCACGGTCTTGAGCACTGTAATTAATGCTTCTAAATTCTGACTCTTTGCTGTCCTGTCCACAGCTGTGTTGTGCACAGTTTCTTCAGTGAACGTGTTCTTTGTTTCCCTCCCAAACCAAGAGAGGAAAAATAGTAGGCAATTTTACCCTCTGCTACTTTTTAGACAGTGCTTTTGTGTAATATCCCAGCATTTTATATGTTTTTGTTAATCCTAGATGTGAATTTTGACATTAAAGTCAACAACTAGAAAATTAGAAATAAAATGGTGTCCTCTCTGTGCAACAGTCCTGGGTAAACGTAAAATTTCTGTGCATGGACCAAATGAGTGAAGGCGAGGAAAGAAAACAAACCCGAAACCCCAGCGTACATGAAGACATGTAAGGACAAGTATGATTGAATATTAAAACCCCCAAACTTCTCATATGGTGAAAACTAACTAAAATAAACCACTCAGAGATTTGTCTAATTATTTTCCTAAAGTTCATTTATTATTCATCCTCTGTGTTTACGTTCAGTACTTTTCC
>NW_009939520.1:0-3330 GCF_000696875.1 Nestor notabilis | reverse complement strand
GAGCTTCTTTCCTGTTCCTGAACCTGTACTCCCATGCAGTTTTCCCTGGTTAGCTAACAAAAAAGTTGCCAGAAACATTATTTAATTTGCTACAGTGCTTTACAGTGGGGGGGTTTTGCTATTAATCTGTATAATTATGGTTTGGACTCCCCTAGTAAACTGTTAGCAATTTATTTTTACTTATTTGTGCATTTACATGAGCAAACCAGAAAACAGCTAGGAGAAACATCGAATTACCTATCGTGTTATTTATCTTCAGCATTCAATATTCCATCAGATAACTAAGCCCTGGAATATGGGAAAAGGTGCTTTTACAGCACAAGTGACAGATGGCAC
Source organism: Nestor notabilis (assembly GCF_000696875.1). Classification (NCBI taxonomy): domain Eukaryota; kingdom Metazoa; phylum Chordata; class Aves; order Psittaciformes; family Psittacidae; genus Nestor; species Nestor notabilis. Next base: position 2,994 of record NW_009939520.1, on the reverse strand, counting down.
AAAACCTGACAAACTTTGGTGGAGAACTCCGGAATAATGTGTGTGTGTGTATTTGTCAGGGTCCGACTGCAGAAAACCCCAGTGTCGGACCTGTTTCCTTCCTGATCCCAAGAGTGAAATTAAGACACAAACGAGGTCAAGGACCAGAAACGATCAGTTGGTTTAGTACAAAACATGATTATTATAAAAAAGGAAATTATTGTAAAAAAGGGGATAGTGATGGGACAGATCAGGAAAAAAGATAGAAATGAAGTAAGAATTCAGGGTGCAGAGAGAGAGAGAGAGAGAGGGAGTCACCGCCATGGGAGTCCTTCAGGGTACTGGAGCAGAGTCCGTAGTCGTCATCAGAGGTGGGTGTCCCCGTGGAGCTGTCCCCGTGGAGGTTGTCCCCGTGGAGGTTGTCCTCACAGAGGTGTCCTACTGGAGTTGTCTTCATGGAGGGTGTCCCTCAGGGTCCTCAGTAGTCATCGGTGGAGAGGGTCCTCACGGAGGTGTCCCCCCTGGGGATTACCCTGTTTTACAATGAGCTGTGGGACGAGTACCTCTGTTCTCAATGTCAGGTATTACACATTCCTGCAGCAATTCTTGGGATAATGGGCAGCAATTCCTACCATGAATCCTCAAGGTAATGGACTGAAGAGTCTTAGCTCAGCTCCTCCCACCCATCTCTGAGACAATGGATGGTGGAATCCCATCTCGGCTTCTCATACCAACCTTTGAGACAATGGACAGTGGAGTCTGATTTCGGTTCAGTCTCTCACAGAATTAAGTGTTGGGGAATTACTAGTGAAATTTGATGTTAAAAAAAAAAAGCAGAATAAAATATTAGAAGCAATAATTGAAAACTTTGGTAGCTTTCAAAGACCTGAAGTCAGCAGGTGTCTTTTCAAGACCAGAAAACTAGAAGCTGCTCCTGACTGAGAGATCAGAGTTGAAAATACAATACCTGACAAAAGGGGCCCTCGTTTCAAACTTGAGATGTATTTTTGGAATCACTGGACTCTGGGTTCTTTTCTATGGCCAGCATGAAAACCAGAAAGAAAGGACATGGAGCAGCTACTGAAAATTTTAATGACCACTTTCAGAAAAGCATTTTTCTCAAGCTCAGCTCTTCGACGTACAATCAGCAGTAACATGACTGTGCTACTGGCTTTTTGGAGCATGACAGCTTGACATTTCCCTCAGTCAAAGCAACATTTCTAAAGAAACTTTCAGGACAGTCCCTCAACAGAACACAGTGTTGAAAAGCTACTCTCTTTCTTTTGGAATATAAAGACTCCCATTGATAACACTGGGAATACATGATGACCTTTTGCTAATTTGGAAGTACAGAAGCTGGAAACAGAGGTATTTGAAACCAGCAATGAAGCTTACAGCCTGAATAATGCACACAGCACTTTCAGCCATCCTTACTACATATTGCCATAATTTATTTATTATGCTAATGGCGTGTGTGAGGATTTTCTTTTAAGGTAATTAAAATCAGTGCTAAAAATGAACCATTGAGAACACCATGTTACTCATTAGCAAGAAAACTAAAATCTCTTTATGCTGTATAATTCATTTGCTCATGTAATGAGTAGACCTTATCTGCAGACAGAAAGCTATAGGATTTTGATAATGGATAACAGGAGCTCTTGTGCCTCCTGATGATGACAGTAAAGGCTTAGATTTTTCGACAGACTAATGCAGGAATACTTCATAAATATTCAATAATAGCATGACACCTACCCCCCCTCAAACCTTTCTCAAAGCCTGAAACAAAATGGGGGAATGAGTAACGAGACCCTGTGGAGATGCACTATGAGAATCTACTCTGTCCTATTGCTGGGTTTCTATGTCAACAAATACAACCGTTCCCTTTCACACCTGACTTAGGCATTATAAAATCTGTTACAGTTCTTTGCTGAAGAACTAGTTCTTGTTTCAAGCACAGCCACCTCCACATGGAAGCAGATTAGACTGAATCTAGAACTGCACTCTGATATCACTCCAGAATTATCCTAAATGATAATTTAGGATATATATATATAATGAAGGCTGGAAAATACACCACATGGTTCTTAAAATGTCTGTAATATTACTTAGTAGATTGTGGTGTTATTCGGTGTTAGTTAACGTAACCATAGTATTACTGGTTCAAATCTGGGTATGGAGCCACGCACTCGTGTTCAAATTTACATTTTAAGCCATTACATTATTTGGTTTATTTTCAGAAGGTGCTTGTGTCTGGTATAACACAGGAGTCCACAGATGACTTAGCAGCAAAGCCACCGTGACTTTCGGAGTTCTTAATGTATAATTTCTTGAAGAATCAGGACGAATTTTCCTCTCTGGTTTTAAAGCACAGTTTTCCAGAACAGATTTCTATTATTGTAAATAGCTTTGGTTTTTTACATTAAAGACAGGAGGAAGCGCACATTGATTGAGAAGGCTCGGGGGGGACCTTACCACTCTCTGCAAGTACCTGACAGGAGGATGGAGCCAGGAGGGGGCTGGTCTCTGCTCCCAAGGAACAAGTGATGGGACAAGAGGAAACGGCCTCAAGGTGCCCCAGGGCAGGTTTAGCTGGAGCTGAGGAACAATTCCTTGCCCAGAGGGTGCTCAGGCATTGGAACAGGCTGCCCAGGGCAGTGCTGGAGTCACCGTCCCTGCAAGTGTTCACAGCCCGGGTAGACGAGACCTCAGTGCCAGGGGTCAGTGGTGGCCTTGGCAGCGCTGGGAATGGTTGGACTGGATGAGCTGAAAGGGGTTTCCCAGCCTGGCCGATGCTGTGATTCTGTGACTTGAGAGAAGCCACCGGGTGCTCTTGCTGCACGCCTGCCTTGGTCCATGTCCAAGCCTCTATATACAGTGAAATACACAGTTTAATTCCGTATCAAAGGGATAATTGTTATCTTTCCTGGGTCTCTTCCCGAGGAGCTACGAGCACGTTCCCCACCTGCACCCGCACGCCTCATGGTGTCCGCCGCCACCGGGCCGGCGAGAGGAAGG
>NW_009939519.1:61569-72329 GCF_000696875.1 Nestor notabilis | reverse complement strand
CTGCTGTAGCTGAACCCAGGACAAAAGCCCACACTGGAGCAGGGTCCAGACAGGGACTGTAGCTCCATGGAGAAAGGAGCCCATGCTTGAGTAAGTTCACTGTAGGACTTGCGACCCCATGAGGGACCCATGCTGGAGCTGTCTGTTCCTGAAGGACTGCACCCACAGAAGGGACCCACGTTGGAACAGTCTGTGAAGAACTGCAGCCTGTGGGAAGGACTGACATGGGAGAAGTTCATGGAGGACTGTCTCCCATGGGAGTGCCCCATGATGGAGCAGGGGAAGAGTGTGAGGAGTCCTCCCCTGAGGAGGAAGGAGTGGCAGACACGATGTATGATGAACTGACCACAACCGCCTTTGCCAGTCCCCCTGCATTGCTGTTGGGGAAAGACAGAGAGAAATTAGGAGTTGAGCTCTGGAAAAAGGGAGGGGTAAGGGAAAGGTGTCTTGCTGTAGTTTGTTTTATTTTATTTCTCATCATCTTAGTCTGATTTGAGTGGTAATAAATTAAACTGATTTCCCAAAGTCAAGTCTGTTTTACCCATAACAGTGATCGATGAATGATCTCTCCCTGTCCTTATCTCTATAGACAAACCTTTTGCTATATTTTAACTCTCCTGTCCAGCTGAAGAGGGGAGTGATAGAGCAACTTTGATGGGTGATTGGTGTCCAGCCAGGGTCAACCCACCACAATCACAGAAATATCATTTTCTCTGTTACTACACAAAAGAGATATGAATCTTCTAAACAAACAAACACACAGATGAAAAAACAGAAACACCATTGGAAAAATATATCTTTTAAGCTTATGTATTTGCAATATTGAGCATGACTAATCACATCAGTCTGGCTACACTCTATGAACTGTTTGCAGACAATTTATAAACCAAAAGTTATTTGAGAACCTTCAAATGCTTCCGGCTGATGCACACCCTTTTAGAGGCTAGCTCTTTTTCTACCACTCTTCTACTATTAGCTAGCACTGGAAACAGTCTACTGAGCTACATTCGACTTGGGATAACTGATCTTGTCTTTGAAGAACAATTTATTATTATTTTTGCTCATAAATATTTTGAAACTAAAGTGTTCAGAAATATAATTTAAATTGTCACTGAAATCTGTTTAAATATGTTAAAAGCATACAAGCAATGAAAAAATGAAACTATAAAGATGCTTAATAGTAGGTCTTTGGAAGAGTCTTACGCAGTACCTTCTGCATGTACTGTATGCTCCTAGTAGTCTTGTTACATACAGGTGTTGTAAAAAGATGAAACAATAGAAGTTTGTATGTACAATTTACCAGTTTTGTATGTAAATCTACAAGGATCCTTGCCCTTCGTGAGAGATCATTACCTAAAAGTTGGAGCTAAGTTTTAGACTTAACCAAAACCACAGACAGGCCAGAGCTCCTGATGTTCACATGGCTCCTATGACCATGCTAGATTGTGCAAGTGTTGTTCAGGCACTGTGTGCTTTCCTTCCTGTGAAAGAAAGTGAAGTAACAGAAAGATTGGACTTGGAAATTCTGATAGGGCAGTGCTATCCTACAATGGAGCAAAGAAACCCTTAAGAAAACCAAAGTGTCTCCTGTATATGACCAGTTTTCAGAGTCCTCCTTGCCCACAGCTTTCTCATATAAGTAGAGTGAGTCTTGTGACTACCAGGCATACATAAATGCTGGTATGTGATTATTAGAAGATGAGGAATTTTGGTGATCAAAACATTTACTATGCTACTTTCCCATTAGACTGAGAGTGCACTCTCTCTGAAGATGAAAGATTGAGGTCATCCTGTGTACACAGAAGAAGGAAGTTGGGTTCTTAAGTGACAGTAGCAATAGCAAAAGGGGAAATGGGTTCAAACTTAAACAGGACAAGTTCAGGTTAGATATAAGGAAGAAGTTCTTTAGTGTGAGGTTTGTGAGGCACTGGAACAGGTTGCACAAAGAAGTGGTAAAAGCTCCATCCCTGGCAATGTTCAAGATGAGGTTGGACACAGCCTTCGCGACATGGTCTAGGACAAGGCACCCCTGTCCTTTCCAACTCTAAGCATTCTATGATTCTGTGATTCTATGAACTATTATAACACCCTTTTAATTTGATTATAAAATGTGTTTAGCAGCAAATGAGTGCTGATAAACATTTATTCCCTTTCAGTCTTTAAAACCTACAAACTGCAAAATATATATTTCTCTTAGATCAAATTTTTATACAATTTACATGCCAAAGAAAAGAATCTTTTCAAGTTCAAAAGAGAAAAAAAAAGCTGATAGTAACAACAACATCATCATCTTTCTACCCAGTCTTTGAGTTTTTTGAAATAGGGCGTCCAGCCTTCAGCCTTTCAACAATATCCATGATGTACTGGGGAAAAAACCAATAAAAAGTAATCACTTTAGACATTATAAAAGTCCTATTTGTCTGATTTGCATATTTATCTTGATTTTAAATTCTGAGTGGAAACATTTGTGCTCCATGTAAATGGCACTCTTTTTTTCTGGTGTTTTTTTCCCCCCATGAGCAAGTTTGGGTACCTAATGTGGTAATTTAAATAAAATTCAGATTTTTCTGTACTAGAAAGCTTGATGACACTTGAAAATAACACTTTTCTCTAAGATAGAGGTTTGTCTTTGCATAAGGTGCTTATCAGTTTAATAGACAGTTCAGGGAATGTCACATTTTGGGAATGAGGAGAAGAATATGTATCTGTTCTCACTAATGAAGAGTATGCTCCAAGGACTCATTACTCCACTCTGCCCACACCAAACCCCGACTGAAAACTCATTTGGGTTTACAGTGGCTATGTCTGCCTGATGTTATGTAAAATATGAATGGAGAAAGATGTTATCTTGGCACTGTGGAAATCATTCTGTTTATTCCTTTTAAAGTTCATTTCTGTCTGGATAAACACCTGTTCTGTGAGAGAAACTAAAATCTGTTGGGGTGATTAAGCGAAAAATCTACTGATGTTCTGAAGTTCTCTATCACTGTCTTGGACTATAAAATGACTGCAATGCAAGGCATCTTAATGTTTTATTTGAAACCTCAGGAGTGTGAGAAAAAAAGAAAGCTTGTGGGCTCCAATGGAATAATTTCATATTAGAATAAATAGAGGAAGGCAGTTTAGCAGTCATCTCAGTGTCAGATACTTAAATTCAGATATAGGCATTTGTAGATGCCTCCCACTGCATGCTCAGGATTGTTTGTTATTTTATAAGTAGATCATTACTTAACATTTTTGTTTTAATTTATGATTGTGTGATGTTTGTGTTACGTTGCAATGCTGAAATCTCTGTTGCAATGCACTGATTCCTATGCTTTAAAAAGTGTCAGTACACTGTCTTGTGGCTGCACTGTGTCATCTTGATGCTATTTTACTGTGTGTAAGTTTGTGGTTGCTGCTGCTTCTGTTGTTTTTAAATTGTGGTAGTTCTTATAATTTTTTCAGCTTCTCTTTAGGATTTTCAGAAGTCTCTAATCAACTTAAGTGATGCAGAAATAAACAAATAAACCCCAGAAAACTCAAATAATGAAAGTCTAATACATTATTCTGAAAAAAACTCTGTGAAGCACTGTGTTAAGGCTAAACCAGAAGGATATGAACTGCAAATACTGCTTATAGTTAATCATCTTCAGCTACACAACCAAAATATCTTGTCAAAGACACACTGCTGTAAGAGTGAAAAACAATATATTCTACAATTTTCAGGTCACATGACTAAATATAGTTGATTCAGATATCTCATTAAATGAAAAATTTTACCCTTAGAGTCATGTCATTTTAACGCATGTCCAGAGTGGATTCTCCCCACAGTATAATAAAAATAATATATCCCCATTGCTTTCTTAATTTCTTTTTTCCAAAACCTTACTGCGCACTGTGAGGGAAAAAAGGACATGGCCTTGTATTTTACCTTTAATTCCACTGTTTTCATGACAGAAAACATAGAATTGATCTCTATTGTAGGTTAATTAAAAACTAAATTTCCTTTACTTGCGCTCTAGCTTGCAATTTAAAAATTAATTATGGACAATAACAAATAGCAAAGTGTTCCCTTTCCAGAATAAGTTCCCCAATGGGATGAGTGAAAATGTTAATAATTAATCAAATAGTCTAGTTTAGTATTATTTTTGCTGCCTCACACATATACAAAACCCCACTGATGTTGTTTGACTTTTTGTTTTATAAATATTTATATATAACTGAATTTTCACTGTAAATTGCATGCTTTCTGCCCAAAGGGAGGAAAAAACAATTTGTGTATTAATTTTATCTCACTGGTTTTGTTCAGCTTCAGTAGTTCTATATATAAAATAAGAGATTAAATAAAAAGAAATACAGCAACCTGTGTTTGTTAATTTTAAGAGTAATAATAAGAGGGTGTTGCTAATTTTGTAGCAGTTCAGGTACATTGCTACCTACCTACGTATAGTGAAAAACAAGCAATTCAGTGTTTCTGTTCCCCCTACCTCCTACTTTAATATTTATTTTGTTTAGATTCTGCTGCCCTCTACAGAATAGTTGAAAATATTTAGGATTTTACAAACCCAAGGATTGCTGAATGTTATTTTTTAATCTTACCTGGACAAATAAATGCACAGCTTTCATAGTCTTTTAGGGAAGCAGAGCTTTATATGCTCTGTGGGACCTGCATCTTAAAAATATTGCCACTTCATAATATATTGATAAACAAAAATAGAAGTGATATGCACTGTTACTGAGCAACTGAAATAAGATGAAACATATTTTGCAACCTCTAAGAAAACAGAAAGCAAGTTTACTAACATCTGAGTCTCAGGAAGTGAGCTAATTATATACTTTACCAGCCGCTACCTGTATACTACTATTTTTTCCAGACCCTACTATCTGTAACAAACAGCAGAAGTTAAATGCAGTGATGCATTTAAGACTCTAATAGAAAACAGACTGTTAATAGGACAGGGGGAAATAGAAAAGACTCCAAATGTACATTGTATACTTCCAATTACAGTTCAGAAATACAACATACTCTTTAAAATCAAATGAAAAGTAGCATTTGTACAAATTGATATTAAAAAAAAAAAAGCTAACTAAATAAAATCCAAGCCCTAGATTATAATTCCTGCAGCTAACCTTAAAGGTGAATAGGAAAGTCTGTTCTCCATAGGTTCAAACTTAAACAGGGGAAGTTTAGCTTAGATATAAGGAGGAAGTTCTTTACTGTGATGGTGGTGAGGCACTGGAACACATTGCCCAAGGAAGTTGTGAATCCCTGGCAGTGTTCAAGGCCAGGTTGGATGGAATGTTGGGTGACATGGTTTAGTGTGTGGTCCCTGCCCATGGCAGGGGGGCTGGAACAAGGTGATGTTAAGGTCCTTTCCAACCCTAACTATTCTGTGATTCTAGGATTCTATGACATGCCCTGGCTGTCTCTATTTCACTGTGTCTGTCCATGTTTTAGGAGACTACACATGAAGGAGAGTTGCCCGAGGAATGTTCTGTCATCTCCTGTCCTTGCAACTATGTGAAGAAAGCAAATAAGCAGGAGTTACCATGTGGCCTGAATTAACTCCCTCTGTACTGCTCTGATGAGATATAAACTGTGTCACGTAGAAACCAGACTTCAGGGGGAAAAGAAGTGTCAGATATGTTTGATTTTCTCTTCCCAAAACTCATAGTACAGAAATTCACGTCCTTGTCTTACTGAGATTAGCAAGAACTTAATACTTCTATACTAATGACATTTCTCAAGCATCTTGAGTTTTCCTGAGTATTCCCAAAAATGCTCAGAGAAGGTACTAGTCTTGAGGAGACAGGTACATGTTACGTCTTCCAAAGCATATGCTGAATGCATCATGGAGCACAAAGGTGTTTGAGCATGGCTGGGTTTGCTTAAAAAACAACTTTGTAGAGATGTCAGCAAAACCAAGAAAATTTACAGGCATTTTGATGCCTCAGCTTCTTTATATCTTTGAAACAAGTTTTGATCAATAGCTCCTAGATGTCCAAAATCTTTCTCATTCTACTCTGGTTTAAGGCTTCCCTTCAATAGCCTTTCTGCAAATCTTATTTTCCCCTGTTAATATCCTTTTTCTTTAGCCTTGACTACTCCTGATATTTCAACTGAGTTTCTTGTTTCCAAGTACTTGCTTTTCTCTTGCTACGGTTCAAAACTTTCTGTGGGCCCACTATTAGCATTCTTTGGTCTCCTTGATCTACTTCAGATTAGCTAAGTAAGGCTAATTATACATATCAATAGAAACTGATCGAGAAAAAGTCCAGTCAGAAACTTAATTTTCTTGTTCAAAATGTGGTTCTGGAGGACAGTTTCTGATGCTTCTGTCTCTTTCTATTACGTATAAAAGAATCCTTGAGAAATAAATTTCTCTGAGTTATTTGCCTTTGTTAGAAGTACCCTAAAATACACCCCAGATGTCCCTTAGCAACTGGCCAAAGTCAATTGAGTTTATGTCATTTGGTCCTTCCCTGTATGTCAAGATTTTCAGTATTTTGAATGCCTTTGGTACTTCAGATACAAATTCATATCACAACTGAGCTGATCTGACCTACTGCTGAAAATGACTGGTTATTTTTCACTCCTGACCATAAACTCTTACTGCTCTCCTTGTGCAAGTTCCAGTGGTCTTCTAACCATTTAATTCAGGGATGAAACATAAAAAAAAAGAATAATCTCCTTATTTAGCTCCCTACGTCTTCTTACCATGCTGTAATACAATCACTATACTAAATGCAAAAGAACCACGCCACTTGGAAGGGACAGACTAACGATGGCTAGCTTACGTATAGCTAAAAAAATTCTGCCTTAGGTTATAGATCATTGCACAGCACTTTCTTTCTCATTCTCACTCTTAAATGATGTCTGGGTCTTTCAAAGATTTTATCTTTGAATGGTCAGCTTTGCCCATAAATCATCCAGCTCAGCACAAGGGAAGTAAACACCTGGTTGAATGCAGTGCACATAATATTTTGGAAATTGGTCCTGTCATCTTCTGATGAGAGATTTGAATTTGTTTTGGGTTAATTGTATGCTAAATCCCAATTTTTAGTGGAGCCTTTACATATGATTTATTTCACAAACAAGAATTACCTGTAAAAGGGTAAAAGACCCATGAAGACAAACTCAAAGACACAAATGGAAATTGCTGCTCAAATAAGCATACCATAAATTTCCTCAAAAAAACTAAGATCTTTCTCAGATAAGCAAAGTATTTTTCTCATCATAACATTTGTTGTAGCAACCTCTGCATCACTAAATGTAACAAAGACAACATTATACGTGTGTAGAAAAGCTTGTCCAGAGAAACTTGTTGGACAGGATTCCTTTCAAATAATAAACTGTTTGCTTTTGAAATGAATTTAGGTATTTTCTTGCCTATATGTTTTGAAGATAAATGTATTTCCTGGAAATAATAAAAGGAAACAGAAAGATGAAAAAGAGGCTTCAGAAAAAGCAGGGTTTACTTTTTGAATCCTTAGAGCCTTAGATATTTTTTTTTCCTTCTTTTTCCCCAGGAAGAAAAGAGAGATTAAAGGTAGGAGAGGAATCCCCTTCACAAAGTACCTGCTAAATGCATTTTCCAACTTTCATCCCTTCTCTTGCTCTATCTAAAAATCTGCCAGTCACTCATATACTGCATTTATTTCCTATGCAGGTCAGGAACATGTATGTTCACTACCTCACAAAAAACTGTAATTTAACATACAGCAATGGGCTATTAAAGCTAAAAGCTTTGAGAATAAATCACATACCTGCCGCTTTTCTATGGTTTTAACTTGACTAGGTTGGGAGGAGGAACTGCATAAAAGATCAGCTTTGCAAGCTTCATCTAATACTTCAAATAGACTAAGTGCAGATTTCAGAGATTTAAATATTCACATTAATATTGATTTACAGGGGTATCAGGAAAGAAAACCAACAACATTAAAACGACAGAGACATAATTAAATTATAGTCATTGGTAATGGAATTGCTACATTACTAAAAGCTACAGTCTTAGGTTAGAGATTCACAGTAGTGATTCAAACCCAATGAGAAGATAAAAGGAACAAGTAACATGTTATTGCTACAAAGCCAGAACCAATAAAGAATACAAGCATTTAAACAGTAAGACATAATTCTTCCCAATAAAGCTATATGGAAGAAAAACTCAAATGGTTATTGAGCAAAGGACCAAAGACCTGTAGACTATGAATGAGTCCTGGATTCCAGTTCAGACTTTCAAGATTCTTTCTGTATTTTACTTGCTGCTCTTTAATTTAAATAATAAAGAAATTGTTCTAGGAGCAGAGCATGGAAACCATAAATGTCCCTATGAGTTCTTTAATTACTAGGGTACAGTCAGGCTTGTGCTTCTCTTCACCCTTCTCCCTTACTTTCTCCCATGTGCTCAGCCCCAGTCTGAGCCTTTTATATAACCCCAAATGCCAGAGTGCTACCTCAGCCAACTTACATTATAGACTGTTGGGAGAAAGAATTGTAACTGAAGATTGATCGTGAGAGCCCTTAGAATATGAATTCCAGTAGGTTTCAGGCATGAGTAGTATGGTCTTGCAAGTCAGGTGATCTCATGCCTGTTCTGATCTCTTAAAGGGAGATGGAGGAATGTGAATGGAAGTTATCTGGGGGTACAGATGTAAGTTCTCTGTGAAGAACTTTTCTTTATTACAGTGTATATTTCCTCTTGTTTCTGACTAGAAACCAGTTTCATTGTTTTGATAGCAACAGCATTAACGTCAAGTCCCATCTGTCCTCTGTGAAACATAGTGCTAAAACAAATTCCTTGGCTTAATCCAGAATTTCAGTATTTCACTGGAAAACATGTAGATGGAATGTGAGGAAGTAATTTTGCTCTCCATCTGATGAAGTATTGCAGAAGTTTAGAATTTAATGTTATTTTTCATCTGAATGCAGAAAGGAATACTTTCTAGACAACTTCAAAACTGTCCTTGAGATCCCCAGGTATAAAATAACTCAGAATTTACACAGTTTTCTCTAAAACTCAGGCTTATTTGAATTGCTAGTCTAAATCACATCAGAGAGTAATATATGCTTCCTTTAACTTGGATGACCTTAACTCTGGATTTAAAAGATCTTTCAAACATTGGTCACATTTTGTCTTTCAGGTTGTTGTGGTTTAACACCTTCTGGTAACTCAGAACCACGCAGCTGCTAGCTCATCCCCTTTCTTCTTCCCCCCCTGTTATCGGCGGGATAGGAAGGAGAATCGAAAGAATGTAAACCCCATGGGTTGAGATAAGAATAGTCCAATAAATAAAGTATAATACAAAACTACTACCACTGCTAATAATAATAATGATAGGAGAAATAACAAGGGGAGAGAATATAAAACTAAAAAGGGAAGGAATAAAACCCCAATAAATATAAGTGATGCACAATACAATTTCTCACCATCTGCCAACCCATACCCAGCCTGACCCATGCAGCAACCTGGGCCTTCTGGGTGACTGCCCCCAGTTCATATACTGGGTATGACGTGCTGTGGTATGAAATACCCGTTTGGCTAGTTTGGGTCAGGCGTCCTGTATCTGCTCCCTCCTGGCTTCTTGTGCCCCTCCTTACTGCCAGAGCATGAGAGACTGAAAACTCCTTGATCAGGGTAAGAATTACTTAGCAAAAATTAAAACATTGGTGTGTTATCAGCATTGTTCTCAGACTAAAGCCGAAACACAGCACTGCACCAGCTACTAAGAAGGAGAAAAATAACTGTTACAGCTGAACCCATGACACAGGCCCTGGCTGACGCTTGGTTTCTGTGAAGATCAGATTTGCCAGCATGCCAAGTGTCTATTCAGGTTTAGAAATAAAGATGTGCAAAAGAAAATTCCTCACACTTTCAGCTCAGTTTAGGGGCAGGCACAGAAATAACTACAGACGTGGTTTTCTGTATGCAAAGTTACTTCTTTCTTTATAGATTTTGGCTTGTGGTTTTTGAAGCAGCTTAATTTTGCCAATTTTGTTTCTTGTGAGACATTTAGAGAAATATTTGTATGCAATGCAAATGTTTCTCTAACTTGTCCTTCCATATGTTAAAATGTATCATAAACAGGAAATTTAAAATATGCATCTGAGTATCAGAGCATGTTTTTAATATAAGCTATAACTCTTTATGTCAGCCTAACATATTTAGTTACTTTTTATATAGATGTGGCATTCCATATATTATATGGAGTAACATGCAATGGAAGGAACAGTGAATGATAAACAAGGCCAACACCATAAGTGTAATAAACAACATGCACACAAGATGCTGACTGCTGAACATGAATGCACTGAAAACCTATTTCTTTCCTTTTATAATTCTGGTTTACAAAGTGAAACCCTAGGTTTTGGTGGGAGTGCGATAACAGCAGAGATAAGCTTTGCTTAAGGAAATGGATTCTCTATGGCTCAGTGACTCAGTGAGGAATATAGTTCCCTTCATAAGGACTAGAGGTCTTCGATTCCCTTAATGTCTCCCATTGTGGTTCATAATTTTAGCCAATTACTGTTCCACCACATCATTTCTCTTATTTAGCCCTGCAGTTTGACAGACAAGGTCACCCTGATACGTGAAACAAAAAGATTCTCTGTTGAATTCACATGCAGCGTAAACCAGTGGGAGACTGCATGATCTCATTCAGCATATGGCAGTCCCCAGAATTTCCTGCCTTGTCAAGATACTGGGCCACTAATCTTTTTACAAAAAAATCAGTAGTAGCCAGAAAAAAGAGCTAACAAATAAAAAGCATATGTATCCATT
>NW_009939519.1:60900-61538 GCF_000696875.1 Nestor notabilis | reverse complement strand
CATGCTGGAAGTGAAGATTCTTGGGTGTTACCTGGACATGCAACAGAAAGTAGCACTCTCTTGCTGTCCAGTTTTAATCTGAGAAACAGGATGAGCACTGGAAGCTATTACTATTTGAATATACTGTAGGTTTGTAGCAATCTGTAACGCAGGCCCTCCCTGAACTACAGATTTTGTTTGTATGGCTTTACTTTAAAAGTTCCCCATGAGTTCAGGGCTATGCACTATAGTATAGTATCGTCTTGAACTGTTTTGTTTTTTTATTTTTTCATAAAAGCCATAACATGAGAAATGGTAGCCAACTTCTCCCTATATGTTTGGGTTTTTTTTTCTACATAGAATCATAGAATGGTTTGGGTTGGAAAGGACCTTAAGATCATCTACTTCCAACCCCCCTGCCATGAGAAGGGATACCACACACTAAACTATGTAGCCCACGGCTCTGTCCAACCTGGCCTTGAACACTGGGCAGGGATGGAGCATTCACAACTTCCTTGGGCAACCCATTCCAGTGCCTCACCACCCTCACAGTAAAGAACTTCTTCCTTATATATAATCTAAACTTCCCCTGTTTAAGTTTAAAGCCATTACCCCTTGTCCTACCACTGGAGTCCCTAATGAAGAGTCCCTCCCCAGCA
>NW_009939519.1:54836-60521 GCF_000696875.1 Nestor notabilis | reverse complement strand
CTGCAGGGCTGCTCTGAATCTCTTCTCCACCCAACCTGTAGCTGTGCCTGGGGTTGTGCCGACCCAGGTGTAGGACTTTGCACTTGGCTTGGTTAAACATTGTAAGGTTCATATTGGCCCACTTCACAAGCATGTCAAAGTCCCTCTGGATGGCATCCCTTCCCTCCAGCGTATCAACTGAGCCACACAGCTTGGTGTCGTCAGCAAGCTTGGTGAGGGTGCACTCAATCCCACTGTCCTCGTCATCAACAAAGATGTTAAACAACACAGGTCCCAACACCAATCCCTGAGGGACACCACTCGTTACTGGCCTCCAACTGGACACTGAGCTGTTTACCGCAGCTCTTTGTGTGTGGCCATCCAGCCAGTTCTTTGTCTACCCAGTGGTCCATCTATCAAATTGATGTCTCTCCAATTTAGAGACACAGATGTCGTGTGGGACAGTGTCAAATGCTTTGCACAAGTCCAGGTAGATGACGTCAACTGCTCTGCCGCTGTCCATCAGTTCTGTAGCCCCATCATAGAAGGCCACCAAACTGGTCAGGGATGATTTCCCCTTAGTGAAACCATGCTGGCTGACACCAACCACCTCGCTGTTTTTCATGTGTCTCAGCATGGTTTCCAGGAGAATCTGCTCCAAGATTTTGCCAGGCACAGAGGTGAGACTGACTGGTCTGTAGCTCCCTGGGTCTTCCACCTTCCCCTTCTTGAAAATGGAGGTTATATTTCCCTTCTTCCTGTCATCAGGAACTTCACCTGACTGTGCTCTGAATCTCTTCTCCACCCAACCTGTAGCTGTGCCTGGGGTTGTGCCGACCCAGGTGTAGGACTTTGCACTTGGCTTGGTTAAACATTGTAAGGTTCATATTGGCCCACTTCACAAGCATGTCAAAGTCCCTCTGGATGGCATCCCTTCCCTCCAGCGTATCAACTGAGCCACACAGCTTGGTGTCGTCAGCAAGCTTGGTGAGGGTGCACTCAATCCCACTGTCCTCGTCATCAACAAAGATGTTAAACAACACAGGTCCCAACACCAATCCCTGAGGGACACCACTCGTTACTGGCCTCCAACTGGACACTGAGCTGTTTACCGCAGCTCTTTGTGTGTGGCCATCCAGCCAGTTCTTTGTCTACCCAGTGGTCCATCTATCAAATTGATGTCTCTCCAATTTAGAGACACAGATGTCGTGTGGGACAGTGTCAAATGCTTTGCACAAGTCCAGGTAGATGACGTCAACTGCTCTGCCGCTGTCCATCAGTTCTGTAGCCCCATCATAGAAGGCCACCAAACTGGTCAGGGATGATTTCCCCTTAGTGAAACCATGCTGGCTGACACCAACCACCTCGCTGTTTTTCATGTGTCTCAGCATGGTTTCCAGGAGAATCTGCTCCAAGATTTTGCCAGGCACAGAGGTGAGACTGACTGGTCTGTAGCTCCCTGGGTCTTCCACCTTCCCCTTCTTGAAAATGGGGGTTATATTACCCTTCGTCCAGTCATTAGGAACTTCACCTGGCTGCTATGATTTTTCAAATATGATGGACAGTGGCCTAGCAACATCATTCACCAGCTTCTTCAGGACCTGCGGATGGATTTCATCAGGTCCCATGGACTTGTGCACATTCAGGTTCTTAATATGGTCTTGAACCTGATCGTCTCCTGCAGTGGGCCTAAGGTCTTCATTCTCACAGTCCCTGCATTGGTCTTCAAACACTTGCGTGGTGTGGTCTGAGCATTTGCTAGTGAAGACTGAGGCAAAGAAGTCATTAAGTACCTCAGCCTTCTCCAAATCCAGGGTAGACAGTTCTCCCTATAGCTTCCGGAGAGGGCCCATGTTGTCCCTAGTCTGTCTTTTATTTGTAACATACCTATAGAAACCTGTCCTGTTATCTTTCAAGTCCCTTGCCAGATTTAATTCTAACTGGGCCTTAGCTTTCCTAACCTGGTCCCTAGCTTCCAGGACAACATTCCTGTCATCTTACCTGGCTGCCTGTCCTTGCTTCCACCTTCTATAAGCTTTTTTCCCCGTAAGTTTCCTCAGCAGGTCCTTATCTGTTCATGGACTTCTCCTGGCCCTATTGCCACACTTCCTTTTAGTCGGGACGCAACACTCCTGAGCATGTGGAAGGTGATCCTTGATTATCAACCAGCAGTCTTGGGCCCCCCTGCCCTCTAGGACTATATCCCATGGAACCTTACTAAGCAGGTTTCTGAAGAGGCCAAAGTCTGCTCTCTTGAAATCCAGGGCAGTGAGCTTGCTGCACGCTCTTCTCACTGTCCTGAAGATCTTAAACCTGACCATCTCATGGTCACTACAGCCAAGGCTGCCCTGGAGCATCACATTTCCAACCAGTCTCTCCCAGCTGGTGAACACGAGGTCAAGGATGGCATCTTTCCTTGTAGGGTCCTCTATTACTTGCAAGAGCAAGTTGTCTTTCGCACAATCAAGGAACCTCCTGACTGCTAGAACCTCCTGGATTCAGAGATCCACAAAGCCTGCAGCTCCATGGACAATGGGTCTTTAAAAGGCATGCCAAATTGAACGTGGCACAGCACCAACATTACACTTTCCACACCTTTTTAATTTTGTCCAGCAATAGTTCTGGGGACATATGCTTTATTTCTAGGGTGGTAGCTTCAACTAGGTTTAGGCTTAGGGTTAGGGTTCAGAGATCCACAAAGCCTACAGTTCCAGGGACACTGGGTCTGCAAAATAAATACCAAGGCCAAGGAAATCTTAGCACAGCACCACATTGCTTCTTCCACAACTTCCTCAGCTGGCTAATCCATGTTGCTGTGGATGTAGGCCTCACCTTCAAGGTGGCGGCTTAAACTGGGCTTAGGCTTAGGGTTTTGGCTCAGAGACCCACAAAGCCTACAGGTCCAGGGAAACTGCAAATGTAAAAGACATGCCAAGGGCAGATTGGGGCAGCACCAATATTACTCCTTCTTCACATTTTCCATTTTGGGCAGCCAAGGTTCAGGGAACATACGCCTCATTTCTAGGGTGGTGGCGGCGTAAATCAGGGTTAGGGTTAAGTTTAGCATTGCTCAGTCAACACATACGTCATTTGGGCCTGCCATGTTGCTGTGGATGTAGGCCTCATCTTCATGATGATGGATTAAATAAGGTTTAGGCTTAGAGTGAGGTTTAAGAGATCCACAAACCTACATCTCCAGGGACAGCTCCTTTTTAAATTTGTCCAGTAATAGTTCTGGTGGCATACGCCTCATTTCTAGGTTTGTGGCTTCAATTAGTGTTAGACTTAGGGTTAGGGTTCAGAGATCCGCAAAGCCTACAACTCCAGGGACACAGGCACTCTAAAAGGCATGTCAAGGGGATCTTAGCACAACACCAGCATTGCTTCGTCAGCACCTATTTCATTTAGGCCTGCCATGTTGCTGTAGATGTAGGCCTCATCTCCATGGTGATGGATTAAATAATGTTTAGGTTTAGGGTTAGTGCTCAGTGATCCACAAAGCCTACAACTCCAGTGACTCTGGGGCTGTTAAAGGCATGACAAGGAGAACTTAGCACAGAACCAACATTACTCCTTCCACACCTTTTTCATTTGGACCAGCCATGGATCTTGGGGATGTAGGCATGAACTCTATGGTCACAGCTTAAATTACGGTTAGACTTGTGGCTTGGGTTCAGACATCCACAAAGCCTACAGCTCCAGGGATGATGAAGATGCAACAGGCATGCCAAGCAGAGAATTGCACAGCACCAACATTGTTTCTTCCACAACTTTTCCAGATGGATCAGGCATCGTCTTGGGGAAGTAGACCCCATCTCCAAGGTGGAGGCTTAAATTACGTAAGGTTTAGGGTTAGGATTCAGAGATCCACAAAGCCTACAACTCCAGAAACACTGGGGCTATAAAAGGTATGCATGGGGATGTTAGCATAGCACCAACATTGCTCCGTCCACATCTATTTCATATGGGCCTGCCATATTTCTGTGGATGTAGGAGCCATCTCCATGGTGGTGGCTTAAATTAATGTTAGGCTTAGGGTTAGGGTACAGAGATACAGAAAGCCTGCAGCTCCAGGGACACTGGATGTAAAAGGCATGCCAAGGGGAACTTGGCACAACAGTGACATTAATCATTCCACACCTTTTTCATTTTGTCCAGTGATGGTTCTGGGGATGTAAGCCTCATTTCTAAGGTGTTGGATTCAATTAGATTTAGGCTTAGGCGTAGGGTTCAAAGATCCATAAAGCCTACAGCTCTAAGAAACCCGGGGCTGTAAAAAGCATGTCAAGAGTATCTGAGCACAGCACCAGCATTGCTTCTTTGACACCTTTTTCATTTTGGCCAGCCATGGATCTTGGGGATGTAAGCCTCAATTTTATGGTGGTGTCTTAAATTAGGGTTAGGCTTTGGGTTAGGACTGAGAGATCCACAAAGCCTACAGCTCCATGGACAAAGGGCCTTTAAAAAGGCATAAAAATTGAGTGTGGAACAGCACCAACATCACACTTTCCACACTTTTTTCATTTTGTCCAGCAATGATTCTGGGAACATACTCCTCAACTCTATGGTCACAGCTTAAATTAGGGTTAGGCTTAGGGTTAGGGTTCAGAGATCTGCAAAGCCTACAGCTCCAGGGACATTGGTGCTGCTAAACAGATGCCAAGGGGAGCTTAGCACAGCAAAAGCATTACTTCTTCCACAATTTCCTCAACTGGCTAAGCCATGTTGTTGTGGATGCAGGCCTCATCTCCATGGTGGTGCTCTTAATTAGGGTTAGGTTTAGGGTTATGGTTCAGAGATCCACAACATTACTCTTTCCACACCTTTTTCATTTGGACCAGCCACGGATCTTGGGGATGTAGGCTTGAACTCTATGCTCTCATCTTAAATTAGGGTTAGAGTTATGGCTAGGGTTCAGAGATCCACAAAGCCTACAGCTCCAGGGATCATGAAGATGCAACAGACATGCCACAATGGTGCACCGGCTGCAATATCGCACCAACAGAGACTCTCTGATTCCTATCCATAAGCTTCTCCGTAGACTGGAGAGCCAAGGAGTGATCAGCAGGACCCGCTCACCCTTTAATAGCCCCTTATGACCAGTGCAAATGTTGATTGGAGAGTGGAGACTAACAGTATACAATTGTGGCCTGAATGAAGTTACACCACCATTGAGTGCTGCCATACCAGACATGCTAGAACTTCAGTATGAACTGGAGTCCAAGGCAACCAGGTGGTATCCCACAATTGATATTGCCAATGCATTTTTCTCAATCCCTTTGGCAGCAGAGTGCAGGCCACAGTTCACTTTTTTTGAGAAACGGAGGAAGATCATCCAAATCCTGTTTTGCTATAAAGCAGAGTAAGGTCAAGGGGCCTGCACGAGAGATTCAATTTTTGGGGATAAAAAGGCAAGATGGACGTCGCCAGATCCCCACAGATGTGATCAACAAGATAACAGCAATGTCTCCACCAACCAACAAGAAAGAAACGCAAGCTTTCTAAGGTGTTGTGGGGTTCTAGAGAATGCACATCCCAAATTACAGACTGATTGTAAGCTCTCTCTATCACGTGAGGCAGAAGAAGAATGATTTCAAATGGGGCCCTGAGCAACAACAAGCCTTTGAACAAATTAAACGAGAAATAGTTCATGCAGTAGCCCTTGGACCAGTGCGGACCGGGCCAGATGTGAAAAATGTGCTCTAC
>NW_009939519.1:54210-54683 GCF_000696875.1 Nestor notabilis | reverse complement strand
GTTTCGAGCTGCTTCAGAAGTGATTGGCACTGAAGCACAGCTTCTCCTGGCACCCCAGTTGTCTGTGCTGGGCTGGATGTTCAAAGGCACGGTCTCCTCCACACATCATGCGACCGATGTTACATGGAGTAAGTGGGCTGCACTAATTACACAACGAGCTCGAATAGGAAATCCCAGTCATCCAGGAATTCTAGAAGTCATCATGGACTGGCCAGAGGGCAAAGACTTTGGGATGTCACCAGGAGAAGTGGTGGTGCATGCTGAAGAGGCCCCACCATATAATGAACTGTCAGAGAATGAAAAACAATATGCCTTGTTCACTGATGGGTCCTGCAGTATTGTGGGAAAGCATCGGAGATGGAAGGCAGCTGTGTGGAGTCCCCTGTGACAGCTTGTAGAACCTGCTGAAGGAAAGGGTGAATCGAATCAGTTTGCAGAGGTGAAAGCCATCCAGCTGGCCTTGGACATTGCTG
>NW_009939519.1:53110-53925 GCF_000696875.1 Nestor notabilis | reverse complement strand
TTTGGAGCTCGGTGGGCCTGTGACACCGCAGGCCATCAAGGCAGAGGTGCAACATATAGATGGGCTCGTGATCGAAGGGTGGACTTAACAATGGACACTATTGCCCGGGGTATTCATGAATGTGAAACATGTGCTGCAATTAAGCAAGCCAAGCGGTTATAGTCTCTCTGGTATGGAGGATGATGGCTGAAGTACAAGTATGGGGAAGCCTGGCAGATTGACTATATCACGCTCCCAGCGACCCACCAAGGCAAGCGCTATGTACTTACCATGGTGGAAGCAACCACCGGATGGCTGGAATCATCCGCTGTGTCCCTCGCCACTGCCCAGAACACTATCCTGGGCCTTGAGAAGCAAGTCTTGTGGCTACATCACACCCCAGAGAGGACTTGGGCCAAAGAGCATGGCATTGAGTGGGTCTATCACATCCCCTACCATGCACCAGCCTCTGGGAAAATTGAACAGTAGAATGGGCTGTTAAAAACTGCACTGAGAGCAATGGGTGGTGGGACTTTCAAACACTGGGATACACATTTACCAATAGCCACCAGGTTGATCAGCATGAGGAGATCTGTCAACAGGGCTGGCCCAGCCCAATCAGAATTTTTACATACTGCGGAGGGGGATAAAGATCCTGTGGTGCATATCAAGAATTTGTTGGGGAAGACAGGCTGGGTTATTCCTGCTTCAGGTAAAGGCAAACCCACTCGTGGGGTTGATTTTGCTCAGGGACCTGGATATACTTGGTGGGTAATGCGGGAAGATGGGGAAGTCCGATGTGTACCTCAGGGTGATTTAATTTTGGGGGAAAACAG
>NW_009939519.1:39079-52964 GCF_000696875.1 Nestor notabilis | reverse complement strand
CTCAGCAGTGACCAGACGATTCGGCGGTGTCATCAGCAGGCAACAACCCAACACTACACACCGTTTCTCCTGCCCTGAAAGACTGTTGCAAGACATGGAGCCTGACATCATGGACTGGATGAATTCAGCAGCTTATAGGGGTTGATCCATGGATTAAGTGTGGGTGTGAGTGTGTATATATATATATATATGTATATATACACGCATGTATATATGCGTGTGTCAGACAAAAGCAATGGTATATTGAAAATTGTGGGATCTGAGCATGACTTGAATAGTATGGAATAAGGGGTGGATACTGTCCTGGGTTCAGCTACAGCAGTCATTTTTGCTTCTTCTCAGTAGCTGGTGCAGGACACTAAGTAATGCTTACTCCAACCAAGGACTTTCTCAGTCTCATGCTCTGCCAGGGAGGAGGAGAAGCCAGGAGGAAGCAGAAACAGGACACCTGACCCAAACTACCCAAAGGGCTATTCCATACCACACAGCACATCATGCCCAGTATATAAACTGGGGGGAGTTACCAGAAGACCCATATTGCTGCTCAGGTCGGGCAGGGTATCATTTGTTGGGTGGTGAGCAGTTGTATCCTCTCCCCTTGTTATTTCCTTTATCATTATTATTATTATTGGTGGTAGTAGTAGTGGTTTTGTATTATACCTTAGTTACTGGACTGTTCTTATCTCAACCCATGGAATTTACATCATTTTGATTCTCTTACCCGTCCCTCCGGGAGTGGAGGGAGGAAGAAGTGGGGGAGTGAGCGAGCGGCTGTGTGGTTCTGAGTTGCCGGTTGGGCTTAAACCACAACAGAGGGAAACCTTCAGTTGCAGCTAATACAGATAATCCATTTCTTGGGATGAGGGAAAATCACGAAAAGAACAGAAGTAAAGTTGAAGTAGTCATCTTAACAAAGCGAGCTGATGCATATGCAGAGAATAGCAGTCAACCCCCACATCTCTGATCACACTCAGTCTGTATGTAAATACAGTCTGCTTTAGTCTTACTAGTGTTATACAATAACCAACCACTAGAAGTGTCAGCTTGTTAGAGTGGCTAAAATATAGGAATGAATATGGAAGGCAGAGGAATAAGCATGAGCTTATGAGCATGAGCAGCCTATAGCAGCAACAACAGTGAATACTGTCTTCTCTTTCTGTGGTCACTGAGAAAAACTGTGTTCCTTCCTATTCGGCTGCTTGGCAGGCAGACTATTTCTACAGTCCACAACATCATTTATGCCTTTTTTCCGTCTGGTTGGCAGTATTTGTAGCTGTGTTGCAAGAAGCACTTGAATTGCCTATGAAGAACTTCCCATTCATTTTTTTTATTTACTCTCAAAAGCATACTCATGCATGCATCTTCAATTATGTTCTATGAACTTGAATCAGCTGTGGATCCTGAGCTGAGCTGCTGACTCATACTGACACCTAACACATGGGTTGTATTACTGTTAAGTATTCTTACCCATGTTATTAGTGTCATAAGCATAGACTGGGCAGGTTGAAGTAAGGGCAGGTTGAAGTAAGGGTATTTGCACCTTAAAATGAAAGCTGAATCATTGAAGAGATATATAGATCTGCTTTCAGCAACTTTTTTGAGATGCCTTTGGTCAAGGGCTATACAAAAACATCAGTTATGTGACTTTCATTGTGACAAGTTACTTCATCCATTTTAAAAATGTTCAGCCATAACAAGGGACATACAATAACGAATCAGAAGGAGAAAAAGCATGAGCTGAGTTTACTATATCAATCAGATGAACTCTGTAAAAGCTCCAAGTCTTGCAACATACATGGGATTGCTGGAGTAGAAAAGAATCCATAAGTGACCTGACCTGATCATTTTACTCTGTGCTTCTTGGGCTGCTCAAAACTTCCCAGATTTTTATGTAGCTGTGAATTCCCATAATACCAGTGATACGCGATGGCAACCAGGGTTACATCCTAAAATGAAAGTTGAGAGGGTCGGGGGGATGATGTACAAAGCTTGAATGGATGAAAAAAAAAGAATCTGGCAGACTACAAGGTGAACATGAGTCAGCTGCTGAAGATCTGGTAAATCTCACAATAAACGTTGTACATAACCAAACTGGGTGATCAACAAGAGCATAATGGAAAGTTGAGGGAAGCGATATTTCCCTGAACTTTTGCATCCTGTAATACAAGGCAAGCTGGAGCTAATCATCATGATGATTAAGGAGTGGAACAAACAATACATAGTCTGAGGCTGAATGAAATTGCTTGCTTTAGCCTGGAGAAAGGAAGGCTGAGGTATATGTTACTGCAGAATCCCACCAAATAGGGACTATAGAGGAGCAGGAGCCAGTCTTCCCCCAGAAGTGTACAGTGAATGGCAAGATGCAAGTCAGAAGTTTCAGCAAGGGAAATCCTGCTTGAATATTAGAAAAAACTCTTTCCGTGAAGAATGTTCAAGTACTGGAGCAAGTTGTACAGGATAGCTGTGGAATAACTACCCTCCAAAATACTCAGAACTTGACTGCACAAGACTAAGAGCAATCTGATCTACCTTAAAAGTCAGCACTGCCTTGAACAAGAAGTTGTCCTGAAGGGGTCCAGGAATCCCTTCCTAACATAGTTTCTTTTTGTGATGCTTTGCTATCTGTTAGCCCTGGAAGTAAAGAACTCTCCTTCTGACAGTTGTGGCCATTAATATTTACATAAAATCCTGCAGGAGTTCCTGGCCAGCTATGATTATCATCGGGCTGCTGAAATCAGTCACTTAGACCACTGGTGACTGGAATATGCTGGAGCAGACAAGCATAATATAACACAAATTAGAAGAAATTATTAAAATTACTTACATCCTGAATTTGTTTCAGGGAATCACATGCATCATTGCAGCCATTCACTGAAAATATCTGTTTTGTAGAAACTAAAAGCAACTGAGCTTTCTAACTGTATTAAAAAGAAGTACAGGTCATCAAGAGTCTGACACTGAGGCATAGCTCCTCTTACGATCTGACTTGCAACTATTTCATTTATTCTGGTTTTCACACCAGGGTTGAAGGAATGTTACTATTAACTTACTGAGTTAAAAGATATTTCTAAGATAAGAAATCTGTAAGATTTCTGATGTCTTAATGAACTCAGTAGATAAACTCATTCAGTATACGATGTCCAAGTATCGGATCATGGGTTATTGACTGCCTCGGTAATTAAATGTTTTTTCCAAACATAAAATCTACACTTTCTGCCTTTTCACCACATTTGTCCATAAATTCTATATGCCCTGGATTTCACAAATTGTCAGGCATATTTATTGTGGGAAGGTAGCTCTCTGCTTCCAGTTCCCTTTCCATTTAGAATTGCTAATTAGTTACCTCACAGTTTAAGATGATATGCCATAGACTACAAATTCTTTCAGGGTACTTATAAGATAGATTAAGAAAAGCTGAAAAACAGGTGTCTGCCTTTTGATTGGATGCTGTGCTAGAAATTAAGAAAAAATAATGACTGCTGAAGAAGGAATTTGGATAGAAATCTTTACCTCAATGTGTAAGTACCTCAACGTGTAAGTGTACCCAATATGCTTGACATTTTAGCAAGAAAGCACAAACACCTCTTTCTAGACATTTAAAGTAGAACAATATGTCAGTGAAAGTGTAGGATACCAGCAGACACTTGAGGATTTGTCTTATATAAGATATCCTTTATACTGTTCAAAATTTGAGTACTGTGGAGGAAGCAGAGGTCTGAGTTACATAGTCAATTTTCATCCCAGTCTTGAAGATGAACTATGCCCAAATTTGGGGTTTTAAATTCGTTGTGCTATGTCTTTCTATGGTTTTAAACAGTTAAAAGCATGGTATGCTTAACAGTATGGATTAAAGCTCTTGCCTCTAGGACAATCTATACATTCCACCAAGTCAAGAAAAGCCTTAAACATCTGATGTGCAAAATCCTTTTGCATTCAATAATTTCACTAAAAATTAGCTCTTTTTAAAGAGAAAATTCAGAGAGAATTTGCCAATTTCTTAATGTCGTTCCTTTAGCTGGAATGACTCCCAAAACCCATGTTGGGAAACTTTCCTGAAAAAGACACCCTATGAAGTTCTACCCTGCACAAGTTCAAAGACAAGTTCTCTCCAAAAATAGAGAGGATAAGCAAGAACTTTTAACCTCCCTTGAACCTTTTAAGTCACCACTAAAGTAAGCCAGCATTATTTTCAAAAGCATAAACCAAGTTTTCTTTTTTGTCAATAATCACTCCTTGAAATTTCCCAGAAAAAACCAAGCAAACAAAACAAACAAAAAACCATATAGTAGTTGGAACCTTCTGCAATTTCTCAGGTTTTGTATGTGCAGAGCAGAGAACTGCAGTTTCTGCAGTACGTAGCTACCCTTTATGTTCTTACAGCACATAAGGCTTGAAGTTTAGCTGAAATTGGGACTGCTCTGAAAGCCACAGGAGCCCTGGCTTGAAAAGCGCGTTTCCATGACGCTCATGTCATTTGCATGTTATCCATGGCATTGTAGACACTTGGGCTGTGTGACTTATGCTGCCTGGGAAATCAGTTGTCTTCAGAGCCAGAAAGAGACAGAAAAATCTCTGGGATCTGATGCGATACTGCTGATAGAATTGTTAGCCCTGCAATGCTGTTGCATTCCACCATTACCAGCAACAAATTCAACTGAAATGTTGGATTAGTTTAACTGCTATTACATAGCATATGCCCAGTGCAATTTTGTTTATTAATGAACATTTCATAATTGAGTGCTGAGGATTTTCAGTATTGAATTTTTGAGTTTGCCACCTCATTCTGAGTAAGAATATTATTTTTCTGGAAAAAAAAACCCATCCCATATAAAATTTCAATTTCCTCATCATTTCTTGAAAAACACATTTAGAACTCTGTATCAGAGGGTCATGGTTTAAACCCAGCCAGTAACTCAGTACCATGCAGACACTCAGTCAAGCCCCCTTTCTCTTCCCCCCATCCTGGGCAGGATCAGGAGGAGAATTGAAAGAATGTAAAACCCACAGGTTGAGATAAGAACAGTTTAATAACTAAAATAAAGTAAAATATAGGTAACAATTGGATGCCCTAAAGTAACACATAATAAAAGAAAGATGTACAAAAAACTCATACCTTTTTGAAGTGGCAGCTGGAGACCTATGAGGGTGTCTTAGGACATCAGCAATAGTATTAAATCCTATGTGCGGGCACCTGGATAAATTCCTTAATGCTATATAAGTTATTGATTTGTCCAAAAAAAGAGACAGAGGAATCTTTTAATGACTTCATTCGAATAAAGGGAGAGTCCACAGGGAAGTTCCCCTTTGGTGTCTCTCAATTTGATCAGAGGACGCAGCCTCTTTTAACCCTATCCACCTTGCCACATACAGCCCTCTGTCTTTCCCCATTAGCTACAGTACTGGGGAGATACAGACTCCCAATATGCGTACTACATGTTCCTCCTTAGTATGTATCCCCCCTTACTTCATGGCCTTAAACTTTTCTGTTTTGCAACATTTTGCTATTTGCTGGTAACACTTTTTGTGAAGTATATCTGTCTCTCTTCCTGTGTTATTTGCTGATTACACAATTTCCCTAACCTATGTAAAGACATCCTTATTCCCTGTTTTCCCAACTTCTCTAATCTATTTGTAAAGACATCCTCATTTCCTATTTCTGTCCCAAATTGATTGTCTTAAGGTATGTGCCTAAAGCCAACAAATCCCTTTGTCAGTATCCTGACAAATATATGCTAATTTTGTTTATTTTTAACCAAATCTGAAACAGATAATTTTCTCAAAATATGAATCCTGGTTTAACATAAGAGGAAAAATGAAGAACATTTGCAAAAATGTTTACAACTTCCACATAAATACCACAGATTATCAGTCTGTTTTAAGATCTGGTCACAGTTTCATAGAGTTTGAGGATATCTCTTCAATTAAAGCATCCATTAGTAAGTAAACAAGACATTTGTTGCAGCTTCTTCAATTCTGATAGCATATCAAATTATTTTGGCCCACCAAAATAAAATTACAGTACAACTTTAGCAAGATAAAATGCCTATAAACATGAAAGCTAAATAGGGATAATGAGAGCATCATGGTAAACTCTAAAAAAATTATGTAATCAAATGATCACTAATACAACTCATGTATGCGCTGACACTGGATAGTATGCCTTTATTCAGTGACAATTTATTGCAAATAATTCTCTCAAAAAAAGCTTTCATTGGGCATGTTCACAGTTAATTGGGAGTTACAGCTTTCATCTCTCAGCCATTGCCACATTTGGAAAGCCCAACACGTAAAAGAAAATTAGAGACTAGCTGACACAGTAGATGTTCCATGGATTACTAAAACCAATTAAACACATAAGCAGATTTTCACAAATGCAGCTAATATGAACGGAAATGTCAAAGAGAGATTCATTATAAAAGACAGTACCAGAAAGTCAAAAAGAACCTACAATATTTACTACAATTTTCATGCTTCTTAGAGCAAAGTATTTTCTTGCTACTGTGCTTCAGGTTTTGACACTAGATCTTTTTTAAAAATAACACATCTGAAATTTTACTGTAAGATATATAATATTTATAAAAACAAACTCTCTAGCTTTTATTACAATAAGCTTGCTTGCCTTTTTTTTTTTTTTTTTTTTTTTTTTACCCTTGACATAAACATCTCTTTCTGGAGAGCTTGGAGAGACAGATGACAGCAGATATGGAGAAATGCAGGCTGGCACCTAACTAAATTGAGTAGTGCAATGTAATACTATTGCCAGTTTTTATTTGTCAGAAGTAGGTATAAGAATGAGACCTAAAATATGTTTGTGAGAAAAAAGAGAAGTTGGCCAAAACAAGTAGAAGACTTTGCAAACAAAATTATTCAAAAACTTTGAGGATTCCTGGGAAAAGGACATGCCTATTATAGGAATATGAGAAACTTTTTGCAGTTCATATGGAAAAATGGTACACCACATGTTCCTAGATGTTAAGATTCCTGGCAGCTCACTTAGCTATTGTAGAAGCCAATATTGCACCATCCAGTGGGGCTAGAGTAGCCCATAAACAAGGCTCTTGCACCATTTATGAGAGGGGTTCACTTTCTGTAGACACCATGACCTGAAGCAAGACCAAACCCAGAAAGGACGTACGTACTTCTCCCCCATCAAACAAATTAAAATTCAGATAAGATCAAAGCTCTCGAGAACCAGAATAATTACAAGAACACAACTGTTTCAATAGATGTCAGATAATACTTCCTATCAGAAAACACAAATTCAAAGGTCAGTAAAACAGCCAGGAGCACATTATATAATATAAATGAACACTCAAAAAAAAAAATCTGCTGTGCTCTTGAGTAAGTAGCAAGTTTTCAGGCTACAGTAGTGGAGGCAGAATAATCTAATTGGACTTGGTAAGGTTCAACCTGTAGCTTGTGAAAGGCTGATGAGTCCAAGAGAAGGTATTTGTACTCATTTTCCAATGGAAGCTTTCCACTTGGTGTATTCCATACATTTTTTCCCCTTTAATTTCTTCCCCAAAATTTTGAAGTTAAACACTCTTCCTACTGTGAAAGGCACATACTTCCTTCCCTTTCTTTTTTCCCTTCCAATTTTGTATTAAATATATATATATATTTACTGATAATGAATACCTGCTTAGGCCAGAAAGGTTTTTCTCACTACTATAAATGTCCTAGCAAACTCAGTGGCCACAGAAAGACAACATTTAAAGCTATTTCAGCAACTCATGGCTAGTTCCCTAATGGATCTCGTTCTCGATTTTACAAAGCTAAAATCAACAGAACCTACAATCACTCTACACTTATTCTATTTTTGACCTATAGTTATCACATAAATTTAACATTTTTCAGTAGTTGTCAAAAATGACGAAATGGTAGAGGAGTGTTATCCAAATTTCCTCATTGTTACTTATAGGCAAAGTTCTCCTGTAAGGCAACTGCAAGTTGCACCAGCCTTGATATAAAAATCGGTGACATACTCTTTCTGTGTTCCCTGTCTTCCACAACTGACTTCACATTAGGATGACAAATAACAGTTCTACTGTTTGAATGCCAGCCATTCTCCCCATGTTCTCAACATGTCTGAAGTGAATCATTACTCATCACACTAAAGAAATTTATCTGGTATTTTTTTATAAGTCCAATGGTATTTAGATTAAAGAAGCACTAAAGAAGGGCAAGTTTCTTCCTCTCAGAAAGGGCCTTTAATTTCTGTATGCACAGTATTTATTACCAGTTGTGAATGGCAGAATTGCTACAATGTGAAATATTGTCTCTTAAGCTATTTCCTTAGTTTTAAGGAAGTTTAAGAAACTTGTGATAACTTAGTTTCAATAAATTGTGTTATTTATCAAATTCAGTGAAGAATTATATAGAAAAAATAAAAAGTAAGCTGAACAAAATTACAATAATGCAATCCTGCTATTAATTTCTATTTTGGATGCAAATTTTGTTCTGCTTATGTGATATTCTGATATGTAATGTCTACTATTTCAAATTCTGACTATTGCCTCTCATTTCAGAGAGCATATGGCTGTCTGAGGATTTTCCAACTGCTCTAATTTTAGTTACTGTATTTCACATTGGAAAGTGTGTAAATCTGGCAGTCCAATACTGTTCTGCTGGCAGGCAGGGTACACAATAAAATGACCACACACTAGATGTATAATATGCACAGTTTATTAAACAAGCACACTAAAGCAAATAAGCACACTAACGCAAATTGTTTATGTATCTGTATATATATAGTAAATAAGTATAAAAAAGCAAATCATATATGTATGTATAAAATAAAGTACTAAGGAAAATTAGCAATGCATCAAATCATTGCTGTATAGAGAGAATAGTGATTAAGAAGAAATGCATCATCAGTTACCACCGAATCATCATCCAGGCCCATATTTCAAGCTGGGAAGTCTCATTGCAGCTGATGCTAGGAGTCTTAGGTAATTGGGAAAATTTCTGTGTTTTCCTGTCTCTTTCCAACAAAGTCATGATGAACATAAACATATACTCTACCAAATACACTTTGGAAAAAAAACAACAAACAACTTTGTTATGTATATCTCTCAGTCATGAGAGGGAATCAACTCCCAGCTAGGTTCCCATCCATTACAAATACTGGTACAGAAGGAAATTGTGAAAGAAGGGTAATGGGATGGAAAAGATATTTCTGATAAACTTGACAAGATGGTTTTTCAAAAAAGTTCTAGATTCTGTGGAAATTCTTATCATCTTTATATGGGAAGTGAGTTATCCAGAAGTGTTTTGAAGTGTGTTTGCTACTGTTTCAAAGAAAAAGTCTAACATCTGAGGTCCACTTTATAACTTAGGTGAATGCAAGTAAAATTTTTTGAGGGGGTTCTCTCTCTAATTCACATGTATCTGGAAAAAAAATGCATTCTCATAAATCAGATTTAAAACTTTGTCACTAACTTTGATCTCAGGACCTTCAGTTCAGTTCTGTTTAAGTAAGAATCCAAAAGTCTGAAATATGTAAAAATTGGAAAGCATACAAAAGTACAAAACCCATAAACCTAATATCTGTCTTCTTCAGGCTTACCAGGTAATTTCATTCTGTAGGCTTGAACCCACAAACAAAAAGTTTTCATGAATATGTAAAACATTGCAACTTAAATAACCAGAAAATTGGTAAGTAAATATAAGTCTAGAAAAAAGTCCATATTCTCTGGATGAATTTGTCATGTCACATATTTTTCCAAATAAATTTTACATTTCAATGTGTTATTGAATATTCTTTACAATTTCTCAGTGGATTAACTCTTCTCAGCCTAATGTAATAGAACAGGGGACAGGATCCTGGCATTTATCCAACAAATTATGACTTAAATGGGAGATATTTTCCGTAGATTTTGTAAGTATTATGATTATTTACACAATAATCACAATATCTGTTGACAAATTGGTTAAAATTAGTGTAATCACTACTTTTTATTGCACCTGTCCATTAATGTTTGAAACATCTATTCGTGACATGTCATTTCTATGTTGAATACAAAGAGATTAGTAATGCAGTGAAAGTTTCATATTCTTCTTTGAAAAAGTGAGGCTACAATTCAGTAATATGTATAATTTTATTAATATTGATTTACCTTTACTAATTTTGTTGCTGGATGTTTTATTGAAGAGCTTCTTCTCTGTATTTTAAATGAAAATGTCAAGATATATATATATAAAAAAGATCATTACAATGCATCAGAGTAATTTTTCCCCTGCAGACACCTATTAAAGTACTGATGAAGGGGGAAGGATAACTCCTTTCATACAAAGGTCTCATGGTAGTGAGAGGAAACAATGGAGTGCAGGGGGCAAGAGCACAACATTTCATGATATTGTAAACAGAACTAGCAGAAATTATTGAAAATATATGATGAAAGATGACGAATCCAGTGAACATTTCAGGCTTTATCCAAAACTTTCTACACCTCTGGGTTTTAGCGGATTGTTTAAAAGCTGTACATAACAGAGAGATATAGCAGAAAGAAGCCCTGAACAGACACTCTCCTGCCTTCCAAATGCACAGTAGTTCACTTCAGGATAATTAAAGTCTCTCCAATATAGAAATTACAGGAACTGTGAATAATAGAAGAGCAGTACCTCTCACTTCGAGCTCAGTATTTGTTGCAAAATAAAACATCATCAGTTAAAAGTGTAAGAGACAACAGATCTATTTTAGCATAGGCTGATGAAGCTTCCTCTCTTGTACTGCCATTCAGCACAGTTTCCATGATTTTTCAGTATGGAAAAAAATAACAACAAAAAGCCAAATACTGTTTCATTACCTGGGCAACTCTGAAATAAGCCTTCTGCATTCTAGATTATTTTTAGTTTCCTGTCTTTATATGTTACAGCTAGAGGGTCTAGTTGATTGATTGTCTTGTTGCTGTGGACTAGTGCAAGTCTATTTCTCTCAGTTCAGGGCAATCCACTACAGGTCCTGAATAAAAAAGTAAGCTTTGTACATCCATCCTATGGGAAAGATGATATCTGAAAAAAAAAAAAAAAAAGATGGCTTTTAGAAGTGTAGTCTTCACCCTGAATAAAGTATAAAGTATGACTTTCCAGGAACCAGTGTAGATAGAAATGCACTTACATAAAAAAGCTTTATCTTACATTAATACTTTGGTGGAAGACATATATTAATATGAGGGACAGTCTTATGGAGTTTTTTCTAATTAAAATCCTCTTTTTGCTATATATAAAAGTTGAGCAGCATAACAAGAGATGAAATATCTAGACTTCATAAGATAGAAAAGAATCAATTTATTTCAAAATGTTTTCAAGTACTTTAATTAAATAGGTGGGTCATTTCTTTTGACATGCAAGAACTAAACCAGGTTTTGAAAAAAATTGTCATTTTTCTCCTTCTTTAATGACACTATTTCAAATCTCTATACAATATGACCACATATGATAAATATCAGTATCAAATAATTTGATGCTGTTCTTCCTAAATTTTGTTAGAACTTGATACTGTTAGATCATGAGCTTTTGTGCTGACATCGGATTACACTTTTATAGGCTCATGAAACTAAACATGACAGGATTTTCTTCTAACCTTGTCTCAAAGATCCAAGGGCATTTAAATCTATAAAATAGATGAGATGCAATACAGTTTTCCTTATTGGTATACATATACATGTTGCTAAATAAAATGTTACTGACATGGTCAATTATCCTTCTCCCTAAAGAGAATACAGTTTTGTTTGATGTTTGGGAATCATACATCCCAGGAATGTACTGATGTTGACTTCTCTGTAGAATTACTATATAAATAATAAAGACATTTTACAGATATAAAACCAGCATACAACTTCTAAGACCCCTTTATAGTTATAAATATGTTGAGAAAGATTCTATAAACTCTACCTGCTTAAACATTGATCTGACTTGCATTTTATTATTTCCAGCTTTTCTCATTCCTGGTTTATTTATTTTATCCATTTTTCTCTCACTTTTATGAGATTGACTGCTTTTTCAGTGGGCAGGAGAAAAATCAATCACCGCTCAGTGTATTTGATGCCTTGGGCATAACATCATCCTATTGGGCATACTTCACAGAGTTAAACTATACTTATTTACACTTTATTTGCAGGAGGAATACACTTCCCCATCATAGGTACTTATTTACTGATCTTAGTTTCCGTAAAAAAATATTTATCATATGAAAATTTCAAAGGCCCCTGTCACATACTACAAACCAAACACAAAGAAAATAAAATATAAAGCATCCAGTTCTCTGTGTACATATGCTTTTCTTCAAAATAGTCTGGGTTGCACATTATCATGAATGGGTGATGTAGAATGCTTAAAGCACCACTGACAAAGTTATTGGCAAAAGTGTTTTTAATATGATGTTATAAAATCGCAACTTAACAAAGTTTAATGGCTTGGTTGACTGTATTACTATACAGCACAATCATCTCAACTATGATTCAAAACTAACAAGACACAAATTAAGGTTACCAAGACACAACCAGAGTTACTGTATTACAAGGTTGTGTACGATATCAGTCAGTCACTGGTTAAAGGTCTCTCTGCCTTGAGGAGCTGTCCTGGGTTCAGCTACAGCAGTCATTTTTTCTCCTTCTTAGGAGCTGGTTTTGACTTTCAGCCTGGGAACAACGCTGATAACACCGATGGTTTTCGTTGTTGCTAAGTAATGTTTATTCAGACCAAGGACTTTCTCAGTCTCATGCTCTGCCAGGGAGGAGGGGAAGCTGGGAGGAAACAGAGACAGGACACCTGACCCAAACTGGCCAAAGGGCTGTTCCATACCACAGCATTTCAATGCCCAGTATATAAACTGGGGGGAGTTACCCAGAAGGCCCCGGTTGCTGCTTGGGCTGGGCTGGGTATTGGTCAGTGGGTGGTAAGCAATTGTATTCTCTCCCCTTATTGTTTTCCCTTATCATTATTATTGGTAGCAGTAGTGGTTTGTATTATACCTTAGTTGCTGGACTGCTGTTATCTCAACCCATGGGAGTTACATTCCTCCGATTCTCTTCCCCATCCCTCCGGGAATGAGGGGAGGAAGAAGGGAGAGGAGTGAGTGAGCAGCTGCACGGTTGCAAGTTGCTGGCTGGGCTTGAAACATGACAGTTTCTTTTGGCGCCTAACGTGGGGCAAGAAGGGTTGAGATAACAACAGATCTGACCAGAGTGTGTCTAATCATATTTGTGATAAGCATTCATTGTTTCAGATTAATAGTCACTCGTCACAATGCTGATTTATTGGCTTTCAGAGATGTTGCACTTGATCTCAGAGTTTCAGCATGTCGTACCTTACTTACAGCCAGTATTTGCTGTTCTAGTGTTCATCGTCTGGGGGGCCTGGGCTAAGGTTATTGTTTCACTGTACTTCATAGTAATGACTTGTAATACAATAGACTCATTGATCATGAAACTGGTCTAGCTTGCACTCCCAGCGTGGTCATCGCCCCTATGCTTTGGGAGGTACCTAATGAAATTTTTTAGCAACTACACATCAGTTTTTTTCTCCTCAGGGGGTCAACCTATGAAGAAGGCGTTCCCTTACATCGCCCATTCCCCCACCAGCCTATTTACAGCAGCCTTTCAGAGTTCTAAAGGATTTAGATGGCCTTTGAATACACTTGAGAACTGCCTGCTGATTGTGCTGAGGATCAGCATGTTGGCAAATATATAGAGTGTGTTTTACTCATGGCCATCCCACCCTGGGAACACCCTATTTCATCTCATCTTGAAAGTTAAGCAGTATCGGGTTAAATTTGGTCTAGGGTTAGATGACAGTATGGGAGGACCACAAAGAGATTTTCCCTGAGGCTGGACAGTCATGAGTGGCAGGGGGTAGGGGGTAGGATGGGGGAGAGTCTAGGGCC
>NW_009939519.1:38601-38963 GCF_000696875.1 Nestor notabilis | reverse complement strand
AAGCATGGCAACATGCTGGGGCTTGGCCTGTGCCTACAGAGCCCTGCTCAACACTATCCAGCACCTTCAAAGTGAAAAAGATGTCTCTGAACGTAATGGCAAATCAGCAGACAATGCAGCTATTACAACTCCAAGCACAGCAGCCACACCAACCCCAGTGACAAGCACAGCAGCTATTCAGACCCTGACCACAGCAGACAATGCGGCTAATCTAACTCCAAGTAAAGGAGCTACACCATCCCCGGTGACAAGCACAGCAGCTATTCAAACCCCGACATCATCAGACCATGCAGCTACTCCAAGCACCGCAACTACATCAACTCCAGCAACAACTACATTAGCTACTCAAACCCCGACAGCAA
>NW_009939519.1:35986-37452 GCF_000696875.1 Nestor notabilis | reverse complement strand
GATGCTGGGACAATGGGGCCGATGGTCATGAACTAGAAGGTAGGGAAGCCAAGCAGCTGGAATCACTTGCTAGGGAAAAAGGAACTGACAAAGCAATTGCAAAAGAGAAGCAAGCCCTCAGCCTTTGGAGGCGGCTCTTAGCAGCTGTGAAGGAAAAGTTTCCCTACAAGGACAATTTTATGAGTCGCTCAGCCAACTGGACCACAATCGAGAAAGCCATCCAGTCCCTGAGGGAATCAACCATTGTAGAAATGATCTATCATAGGCCAAATGCCAGGAATGTATCATAGATCCAGATGAGGTTGAATATACATGACCCATGTGGCGGAAACTTACATGGAGTGCACCATCATCATATCCCCACTCACTGGCATCAATGACCTGGAATGACATAGCACCACCAACAGTGGAAGAACTGATTCGTCAGCTCGGAGACTTCAAAGACAATCTCACCCCTTCCATCATTTCAGCTGTGGAAAAACTATCCCTGGAGTTCAAACAATTAAGAGACCATTTATCCGATTTATCCAGCTCCCCATGTGTACCAGTCCATGTCTCAACTATTAACAGAAGGCACCCTACTGCTCAAGAAAGAAAATATAGGAGGTACACTCCACAGGGCGCCCTATGGTTTTACCTGTGGGATAATGGAGAAGACATGAGAAAGCGGGATGGAAAACCTGCCTCGGTTCTGGAGCAACAGGGGCGTGAACTGAAGAGGAGAACATCGGTCAAGGATAACCCTCATGCGAAAACTGCTGCTCCAGTCTCTGGTGAGCAGTTTCCCAGACAGAGTGGAAGATCTGATTTTACTCCAGCTACTGCGATAAGGAATATTAATCTCTTTCTACAAGACATGAGTGGACAATCTTGTGATTACGATTAGAGGGGCCCTGCCTCCAG
This sequence comes from Nestor notabilis, assembly GCF_000696875.1. Taxonomy (NCBI): domain Eukaryota; kingdom Metazoa; phylum Chordata; class Aves; order Psittaciformes; family Psittacidae; genus Nestor; species Nestor notabilis. Next base: position 36,549 of record NW_009939519.1, on the reverse strand, counting down.
CCAGGTGTAGGAGAAGCACAATCAGGTTTACTGGACTGTGTGGATCAGATGGCCTGGCACATCAGTCCCACAGAAGTATGAGGCTCTAGTAGATATTGGTGCACAGTGTACCCGTGTGCCATCAAAGTATCAAGGGGTGGAACCCATTTGTACTTCTGGAGTGACAGAAGGATCCCAAGAGTTAACTATGTTGGAGGCTGAAATCAGCCTGACTGGGAGGAAGTGGCAAAAGCACCCCATTGTGACTGATCCAGGGGCTCCATGCATCCTTGGCATACACTATCTCAGGAGAGGGTACTTCAGAGACCCAAAAGGGTACCGATGGTCTTTCAGTATTGCTGCCTTGGAGACAGAGGAAATTAAGCAGCTGTCTACCTTGCCTGGTCTCTCAAAGGATCCTTCTGTTGTGGGGTTGGTGAGAGTTGAAGAACAACAAGTGCCAATCGCAACCACAACAGTACACCGGTGGCAATATTGCACCAACAGAGACTCTCTGATTCCCATCCATAAGCTTCTCCGTAGACTGGAGAGCCAAGGAGTGATCAGCAGGATCCGCTCCCCCT
>NW_009939519.1:15793-35519 GCF_000696875.1 Nestor notabilis | reverse complement strand
GAGAGGGACAATCGGGTTTACTGGACTGTGTGGATCAGATGGCCTGGCACATCAGTTCCACAGAAGTATAAGGCTCTGGTAGATACCGGTGCACAGTGTACCTTGATGCCATCTAGGTATCAAGGGGTGGAACCCATTCATCTTTCTGGAGTGACAGGAGGGTCCCAAGAGTTGACTATGCTGGAGGCTGAAATCAGCCTGACTGGGAGGAAGTGGCAAAAGCACCCCATTGTGACTGGTCCAGGGGCTCCATGCATCCTTGGCATACACTATCTCAGGAGAGGGTACTTCAGAGACCCAAAAGGGTACCGATGGTCTTTCAGTATTGCTGCCTTGGAGACAGAGGAAATTAAGCAGCTGTCTACCTTGCCTGGTCTCTCAAAGGATCCTTCTGTTGTGGGGTTGGTGAGAGTTGAAGAACAACAAGTGCCAATCGCAACCACAACAGTACACCGGTGGCAATATTGCACCAACAGAGACCCTCTGATTCACATCCATAAGCTTCTCCGTAGACTGGAGAGCCAAGGAGTGATCAGCAGGATCCGCTCACCCTTTACTAGCCCCATATGGCCAGTGCAAATGTCGATTGGAGAGTAGAGACTAACAGTAGACAATTGTGGCCTGAATGAAGTTACACCACCATTGAGTGCTGCCATACCAGACATGCTAGAACTTTAATATGAACTGAAGGCAAAGGCACATCCCACAATTGATATTGCCAATGCATTTTTTCTCAATCCCTTTGGCAGCAGAGTGCAGGCCACAGTTCGCTTTTACTTGGAGGGGTGTCCAGTACACTTGGAACCGACTGCCCCAGGGGTGGAAACACAGCCCTACCATCTGCCATGGATTGATCCAGACTTCACTGGAACAGGGGCAGGCTCCAGAGCACCTGCAATACATTGATGACATTATTGTGTGGGGCGATACAGCGAAAGAGGTTTTTGAGAAAGGGTGGAAGATCATCCAAACCCTGCTGAAGGCCGGTTTTGCCACAAAAACAAAGTAGGGTCAAGGGACCTGCACAGGAGATCGAATTTTTGGGAATAAAATGGCAAGATGGATGTTGCCAGATCCCCACAGATGTGATCAACAAAGTAACAGCAATGTGTCCACCAACTAACAAGAAAGAAGCACAAGCTTTCTTAGGCGTTCTGGGGTTTTGGAGAATGCACATCCCAAATTACAGTCTGATTTTGAACGGTGTCCTAGCTCAAGGGGAGATCACCCCCATGTAGCCAGGCTGTCTAGCAAGAAGATCCCAAAGGCGGCCCACTTACCTATGGAGTAAAGTCGCCACCGTGGAGATGAGGCGACATCACCAGGACCAAAGCTAGCCGAAATAAGAAAGGATTCAAGGAGTAATGTTGGTGCTGTGCCAAGCTCTGCTTGGCTTTTCTTCTGCAACTCCAGTGTCCTTGGAGCTGTAGGCTTTGTGGATCTCTGAATCTTAACCCTAAACATAACCCTTATTTAAGCTGCCACCATGGAGATGAGGCCTACCTCCCCCACAGTTTGTTAGCCCAGATGAGAAAGGTGTGGATGAAATAGTGCTGGTGCTGTTTCATGCTCCCCTTGTCATGCCTTTTGCATCCCCAGTTTCTCTGGATCTGTAGGCTTTGTGGATTTCTCAGTCCAAATCTTAACCCTAACCCTAATTTAAGCCTCTACTATGGAGACTAGGCCCACATCCATGACACCATGGCTTGCCCAGATGAGTTAGTTTTGGAATTACTAAGATTGGTGCTGTGCTCTTCTCAGCTTGGCATGTCTTTTACAGCCTCACTGTCTCTGGAGCTGTAGGCTTTGTGGGTCTCTGAAGCCTAACCCTAATGGAAGTGTCATCATGTTGAAGAGGCCTCCATCCCCAGCACCATTACCGGCTGTTCTTAGTTCTTCTGTAACAGTTTTTTTCTCCTTCTTAGTATCTGCTCCAGCACTGTGTTTTGGCTTTGCTTATATTACAATGCTGATAACATACCAATATTTTAGTTTTTTTTCTAACTAGCTCTTATTCTGATCATGAGCTTTTCAGTCCCTCATGCTCTGCTAGTGAGGCACAAGGAGCTGTGAGGAAACAGACATAGGACACCTGACCCAAACTAGCCAAAGGGGTATTCCATACCACAGCACTTCGTATAAAAGTATATAAACTGGGGGAAGTCACCCAGAAGGCCTAGATCACTGCTTGGGTCAGGCTAGGTACCGGTCGGTGGGTGGTGTGCAATTGTATTGTGCATCACTTGTGTTTAGTGGGTTTTTTTCCCTTCCTTTAATAGTTTCACAGTCTCTCCCCTTGTAATTTACCTTATCATTATTATCATTAGTGGTAGTTGTAGTGTTGTATTATAGTCATAGGACTGTTCTTATCTCAACCTATGGGGTTTATGTTTTTTTGATCCTCCTCTCCATTCCACTGGGAGCGGGGGAGGGGAAAGAAGGGAGGGAGGGAGGGAGCAGCTGCATGGTTCCGAGTTACTGGTTGGGCTTAAACCAGAACACTGGCCCTGATGAGATAGGTACAGAAGAAGGCTACGGTGCCCACGCTGGAGCAGGTTTGCTGGTAGGAATTGTGACCCTGCAGGGGACCCATGCTGCAGCAGTATTTTCCAGAAGGATTGCAGCCCATGGAAGGGACCCTCTCTGGAACAGTTCATGAAGAACTTCAGTCTGTGTGGAGGGCTCATGTTGCAGAAGTTTGTGGAGGACTGTCTCACATGGGATGAACCTCATGGTTCACGTAACCCCATGGAGCAGGGAGAAGAGTGGAAGAAGGGAGATGTGGAAGGAATGTGTTTTTAAGATTTAGTTTTTATGTTTTCATTATCCTACTCTGATTTTAATAAATTAAGGTAATTTCTCCAAGACAAGTCTGTTTTGACCGTGATAGTTGCTGAGTGCTCTCCTTGTCCTTATCTCAACCCACAAGCCCTTCATTTTATTTTCTCTTCCCTGTCTAGCTAAGGAGAAGAGTGATGTGTCAGCTTTGGTGGGCACCTGGCCAGCCATGGTTAACCTAGTGCACTAATAGATACAAATTGATTCAATTTGTAGAATATGCAGTATTATGCTGTAGGAAGGAGGTAGTAATCTTTGGATCCGCAGCCTTATCCAAGAGATACTAATCACATGTTAAAAGAGCCAAACTTTTCCATGTCATCAATGATTTTCTGGAAATTCCCAATCTATGCTGCTTCTGAAAACATTTACTTGCTTTTTGCAGAACACATTTACATTGGAGGAACAGTGAAAGGGGAAGAAATACGATTTTAAAAGCTTTATAATTCACAGAACAGTAATTCCTAGCTCAGGGAAATGTGCAGTCATGGTATTCCCTTTGCACCAAAGCATTAGTAGAGAGGAAAAAGAAATGATCCAGTTAAACTTGATAAGCAGTTCAAGTTTGTGTGAAACATGTATTGAGTTTGGATAAATACTACAGCCATGCTACTCCTTCTGCTGTCTTCTCTGCTGCTTTTAATCCAAGGCACACCTGGAGCCATCTCTGCTAATATAACTGATGTATTCACCAACTACGTTTGTGTAATTTATTCAGACTAATGAGGCTTGATGATTATGAAAATGTGATACTACATGGTTTATCAAAAGCCAAAAACTCCAGATGAACACTTTTTCTTTACAACAGAAGCTGTAACATTTATCATGTTTATTGGCTAAAAGCAACAGCAGTTACAATTTAAAGACCAAGACATGTAATTCCTCTTTAAATACAATTATCTTTTTGTATTCCAATTATCTGTTCCAGTCTCTTCGATTAAGCAAAAGTTCACTAAATTAACTACAATAGTTTAGAGACTACAAAGTTGGTTTTTTTTTATCGTCTCCAGTTCTCCTGAATGCAATTCTTCAGGAACTGACTTCTCAGGTCATTTCAGGTTTTAAATAGAATTTCTTTCTTTATTGTATGTATACAGGCTGATGATTTAAAGAATGTGAAAGCCATTGAAGGTAAATTAAAAGTTGAGTTAAAATTAAACTGCAATGAAAGAAAAACCCATTACAGGGCCCATGAGGCAATATTCACATTAATACCAAATGAACAATTCTACTGGAATAAATAGCAGATGAATTTGAATTGTTGAAGCCATTAATTAATATTTTACTAAGAAGTGTATGAATCTGGCATACTTTCAGCTTAGTATCACTAAGCTGATAAAGCAGGCAGATGACCAGGCTCTGGCCTGAGATTTAGCTAACTGAGGAGACCGTGAGAAACTGAGTACAACAGGAAAAACTCCTAGACATAACAAATAATCAGCAGATGTTGGATCTTCTGTCCCTGCCAGACCAGAGGCTTCGACCCAGATGGAGGTTCAAATGGTGGATGCAGACCTGCATTCCCAGGCTGCAGGGAGTGCCTGGGGCCTCTCTTTAATGCCAGGGAAGATGTCCTTCCATCCTGCAGGAGTTGTGCTGTCTTTGAGAGCTGCAGTGTCAAGTGGAGCATTACAGGAGGAAGTGAGCAGGCTACACAGAATCATCAGGGAACATGAAAGAGAAATAGACAGGACCTTCTCGGAGACACAACAGCTTGAAGAGCCCTTGATCCCAGATGCAGTGGAGACACAGGCACTGTCCATTGCCAGTGTAACAGTAATGCAACCTCTGGGGAAAGTGAAGAATGAAAACTTCTGACTTCTGGCATCAACAGAGATCTGCTTTACCTAAAGGCTTACGGCTATGAAACTAGTTCACTTCAATGGAAGTTGAAGACGAGTCAGATGTGGTTTTAAGCCAAGCATCTGGGCCACCTCACCCTAAACCATGCAAGACCAGTAGAAGCAAGTGGGATACAGATAGGACCTAGTACCATGAGTGTGGCTGGATTTCATTGATGGTTAAAAGGGAGTCATGTGAGAGACAGCTATTTAAAGGCCAGGCTGGACAGAGCCTTGGGCAACATAGTTTAGTGTGTGGTGTCCCTGCTCATGGCAGGGGGTTTGGAACTAGATGATCTTAAGGTCCTTTCCAATCCTAACTATTCTATGATTCTATAATGCCCAGATGGTGGAGTATTTGGGCCTTTTCAGGAGCAGAGTCTGACCATATCAGTAATGAGGTAGTATGACACTGAGGTAGCAGTATCAGAAGTACCAAATTTAGGTGCAGAGGTAACAAATTCTGGAACTGAATTCTGGGTGCCCATCATTGTCAATATATGCAGTTCTTTTAATCCTTATGCTACTGTTTATTTTTCTTGTCTTTTCACACACATATTTCCATTCATCTTTCATATGCACCAACTTCATATGTACCTGCTACACATCTTTGTGCTATGCCAGAAATATCTCTGCTAAACAATATACATGAAATACACACTATCCATATAGCAAATTCTGTTTTTAACTAAGGAACTGCTGTACACATCTGTATAAACTAGTCTCATAATTTCCGTTTTTATGCCCTTTTTTCCTTACAAATATTTTTTCTTACATATTGTAACATAAATATTATACTTATTATTTAAATAATAATAAAATAAATATTGAAATGCAGGACGTGTTTTAAACTGCATTTTGTAAAAGAACCCTACCTTACATGGTCTTGTTACACAAGAATAAAATATATTTCCTTAAAATATACATCCAATTGAGGACTGAATTTTCACAAAGGAACAGAGTTGGATTCATCAGCTGAAATACAGGTGCCATTCTAGGAAATAGGTGGCAGAACAAAACTTCCAGGTAGCACGTCTAAGCTTTAAATGTCAAAAATTGTTATAATCTTAGAAATATCTGGTCCTTATATGTCTACCTTTCTATCTTGATGGATGAGCAGAACTGTGGAAGTGTCTGTATGAGAAAATGAAGACTGGGAAAAACCCACAAGCTAACATCTGAGCAAGCCAGAGAGGCTATTCCTTCAGTGAGACTCTGAGACTGACCTATGGGAGAACCATGTTAGGGATAGTCGCCCAAACCATGAGGATATTTCTAGTGACTGAAGAATGACAACCTGGTTAACATATATCACAGTTGGGCCTCAAGTATGCATGAAGGTTGAAAAGGTGTGATTGGTGCATACAGCTGTCTCTCTTATGCACAGTGTCGAAGCCATGTCTTGAAAAATTCCTATTCAAATTTGGTTTTTTATCTCTCTGGATTTATATGAACCTAGATTTCTTATTTTTGAGAATCTGGAGTTTAAATGCTCTATGAGTTCTGTCATTTAGCCTTTTTTATTTTGCTAAAATATTTTAATACTCATTAGGCTAGACATGAAAACGGTGGTGTATTCGCCTTCTGAAGTAATTCATGTGGGATGTGGATGATTCAATCTTCAGTCCCTTCTCTATGTCTAGATTTAAAAATCTCAAATTAATTTGTAAATAGTAATCTCCATTCAATATAGTGATTTATAATTGACATAGATTTTGGCTCTTTATCATAATAAAATTTTGGGTTTTGAGATTCAAGGAAATATCTAGATTTTTTTTGCCATTAAGGGATCTTAAATGTTCACCCACAAGAGTCTCTTTAGTCAGCTCTCTATCTATTTGAAAATTTTCTTTTTTTTCTTTAGACGAAAAACATTCTCTGTAAAAGAGAAATAAGACCTTAGGATATAACTACTCACAGCTTACAGACATACTGTAATACTTCCTGATAGTAAAAAAAAAAAAAAGAAAGATTATGTTTTGAATTCCTCAGCTTTAAAAAAGATAACCTATGCGGATCTTGGAGCTTAAAGTCAAAATTTTCAGAGCTTGATGTATTTTGACAGTGACTTACTTGGACAGTCATCTAGCTGACCTTAAAGCAGACTTGTTTTAGAAGAATGAGGTCAACTCAAAATGGCAATTTTTCTGTTCATCTATCAATGCCGTATCTTCTAGACAGTGCTGAAAAGAATCACAAACTAGCTTACTGGTATATATGTGCAGTAAGAGGCAGTAGGCAAGATTTGTACCTAACAGTTTATATAAAAATATATAGATGTATACCTATCTACCAAGAAGGAAAACAATTATTTATCTCCATACAAGAGATTTTAATATTCTAAATGAGCTATTTATATAATTTTCTATATATGGTTTACATTTAGCTAAACCTCATTTTCCAACACTATTTAAAAGGATTAAAGAATTTTTTCTTTTTATTTAATTGTAATTCTACAAAAATTGGCATGTCTATTGGCATGTCTATCAGCATGTATCTGTGTATGGGAGCTTACAAGCTTTTCTGTGAAGAATTTCTGCATTGGCTCTGTTGTTTCAGTGCTAGCTGAACAGTCTTCCACAAACATTTCCAAAACGAAATGCCTAGATTTCCTGTGCCATAAGCTATGCACTGTCAGAATCTGGACAATTATTTTTTTGTCATTTCTTCTCATATAAAAGGTTTTTTTAATGACGGAAGGTGAGAATAATTTTGTCTTTTATCTCGACTATAGTTTTATCCGGAGCTAGGCAATGGCAAATTACTTGATGAAAATTAATGATTATCTGTCTTTTTTAAAAGTGACTTAATTATAAGTTTTATAAATAATGGATTAGTAATTCATTACATAACAAGCTGTTGAAGTTAGCCTATTAATGTACCCTCTGTTATGGTTATAGGAGCCTGCCATATATAGTGATCCAACCTACAGAAAATTATTCTGTCCTGCAGCAGCACTCGCTAGAACCATGATGATCGAGCTGAGGTTCATTTAACATTTCCATTATAAACCACATTTTTCAGCTTCTAATTTCTCAGTCATTTCATAGACTATTTGGATAAAACCTTATACAAACATTTAACACTCAGTCCCTTCCCCTTCATTTTGCAAAAACCAAAATAGACAAAACATGGAATTTAAAAAAAAAAAAAATATTTATCTGTATGTAATTTCTTTGGAATATTCTTGAAGATGACTTAGCTGGATATGAAATAAGTATGTATATATTGATCTCCCTAAGGTTAGCGTAGCCATTTATACAATATGAAATAAAGTAAGAAACTTCTGAATTACTACAATATGCAATTTAAAACTTTGCTACCCGATATGTACAGTTTTATGGGGTTTTTTACATCTCATTATTGAGAGTCCAATCTTCACTATGCTATCTTTCTTTGTTACAAATCAAAATTTTAGTTGTATTACATGCTTATGTTCCATGGGATTTCACATTAGCTAATTGGAGATGATTCTGCAATTATGATTTTATGTCACATAAAAAATTCAATACAAGAAACATAGTTCTTTTGCAAAGACGTTTTACCACTTAAAAAAAAAAGGAAAAAGATGCCAGGAAATGAAAAAAAAAGAACAAACCTCTCAGATAACTCAGATAATACTAGAAGTAGATGTTAAAGGGATCTGAAAGATATAACTACTAGTACATTACTACATACATTTTTTTAAATGACTGATTTTGCTCCTGCATTGGGATTGTGTGGAATGGTTTTAGTGGCAGGGGGGCTGCAGAGGTGGCTTCTGTGAGAAGCTGCAAGAAGCTTCCAACTAGGTCTGACAGAGCCAATGCCAGCTGGCTCCAAGGCAGACTTTCCTCTGGCCAAGGCTGAGCCCATAAGCGATGGTGGTAGCACCTCTAGAATAACACAGTTAAGAATAACCTATGTCCCTGCATAACAGCAACTGCAGCCACAGAGAGGAGCGAGAATGTGAGAGAAGCACCTCTGCAACACCCAGGTCAGTGCAGAAGGAGAAGAGTAGGTGCTGCAGGCGTCAGAGCAGAGATTCCCCTGCAGAATGTGGAGATGACCATGGTGAGGTAGGCTGTGCTCCAGCCGCCCACGGAAGTCCACAGTGGAGAAGATGGGGGTGAGAGAAGATGTTTTTTAGATTTGATTTCTCATTATCCTAATCTGATTGGATTGGTAATAAATTAAAATAATCTTCCCAAGTCAAGTCTGTTTCACATGTGATAGTAATTACAAAGTAATGTCTTTGTCCTTACCTCAAGCCACTAGTCTTTCGTTATATTTTCTCTTCCTTTTCCAGCTGAGGAGGGGACTAATAGAGCAGCTTTGGTGGACACCTGGCTTCCAGCCAGGGTCACCCCACCACAGATCAGAAATCTAGAAGCAGGCTAACTTAGAAATGGCTCAAAAAACCACTTTTGCATTAAAGTAAATTTAAGTTAATTTACTGACTGGTCCAGTGCAAAGGTACTGTTTTCAACTCCATACTTTACAGGGCCAGACCTCTTTACACTTGTCAATCATGATTCAATATTTTGTTTGAATTATCCTAATATTTTCAAGTGTCTTATAGATCTAAATACAACATATTCTTTCTAGTGGCAAATTTAGACTTTTAGCTACCCCAACAAACAAAGTTCATATTGTTAATTAATTTCAACCTTCAAACTCAAAGACAATTTGGATCACTGTTAATCACATGAATAAACAGAGGCCCTTTCAATTCATGAGCTATTGTTCATATCAAATCCAGGAGACTAAATACATCCTCAATTAAGAAACCATCTGTAACAACTCTTTTTTTTTCCCTTCATAAAGATTATTATTTACTTTGAAAATTTCTGACACTAATCTGAGCCACAGTTAAAGCACAAATGGGGACAACTGAAATGTGGAAAATTGCTCATGTTAGGGGAAGTGTGCTATATTGTTTTCACCACATCAGAATTCCTGTACCTCCTTAAATTCTGCTGTCAGTCAGGAGTTTGAAAGTCCATCCAAGTAACTCTCATTCAGCCAGAATAAGGCTTGAGGATGTTGTATATAAGAGGTCTGTTCAGGACCCTCGAAGAAGCAGCTGAAACAGTAAAGAGCATAAGCTTATTAATCTCAGTATAAAACAAGTCAGTGCCTGACAGAAGTTTAAATCACTGAAACTGCATTAAGAAGATTATAGGTCTTAGATACAACATGTTCATTTTTCAGAATACAGGGAGTTGTGTTTCAAACTTTACATACATACTGACAAACAAATAAGATTAAAACTATAGACATAAACTTCGTTCTTACTTTTGTACCAGTATCTAAATATCCATGTTGGTGAGAAACAAACATAGTGTAAGGATTTCATCTTAAAGTTGCTAACATAGATGATCAATCCTTACAAAAGTCCAGTCATTTTGAGGAATAAATGAACGAAGAGCACACATTTCAGAGAGTGTCCACTGAAGAATAATATACAAGATTTAAAAACCATATTTATACTTTGTTTTTTTTCAGAAGCCGTTTTCTTAGGGTTTTTTTTTGGTGAAGAAGATATATACATTGACTTTCAGCTAAATAAAACAGGATATTTGTTAGGTGTAATGCCAAAGTAAGTAATAAAAGTAAATTTTCTTTAGGAAGGATGCTTGTGGGTTTGGGTGCTGGATTTGGGTGGGGTTTTTAATGAGTATTGTCTATTCTCTCAAATACATAATTATAAAATCAAATTAAATATCTATTATTACCCAGAGAGGGAGAGAGAGACTATTAATTCATTAATAATGTGAATTTGTGTCACATGCCTGGAAATTCTAGCTGCAATTTTACATCTACTGACAATCAGATTTCTCCAGCAATGTTCTGCAATGGACTTGTCATGAGCTTAGGGTATTATCATTAATGGTTCAGTAATAAAATGTTTAATACTTACTGCCACATACAAGTGGCCACAGACTTGTGTTTATACTACAGTTTTTCATGTGTGAAACTGTATTGGATTTAACTAATTTTCAAGGAATTGGAGTTATTACCAAAAACTGAATTTCACTGTGCAAATGACAAACTCTTGTCCTATTTATTCTTATCTATATTCAAGCAAGTTTGATGAATTCAAACTTTAGCATTACTTTTCAGGCTTTATTACATGTTATTTTGGTGACTGAACACAAACAAAAATCTCCAATACTTGCTATTTCAGTTACAGTCACTCACCTGAGAGCAAATGAGTGGAGATTTTTATTTTAATGATTACTAACCACACCAATCAACCAAGATGAGTCTATTAACAATTCAATAAAACTCAGATAGCACCTCAGATGCTTCAGGTGGCAAGTGCCTCTAGTACCCAAATACCTCATATAGCGCATGTTCTGATGCATGCTCTGGGAAAAATTTGGTGATGAAAATGATACGTATGGACAAAATGGGGAACACTTTATGTTCATAGCTCTCCTTGCACTGACATGTCAACTGGATGATAAATTTTGCATGCAATTTATTGGTGCATGTTGACCAAATCAATATGAAACAGTCAATTAAAAACAAGCTAAGTAAACAATTACTTCATACACAATCCTGAGGGGATGAAGGCACGGACCCAGAGCATCTTCATGCAGTGAATCATTTTATTGCCTACTGCTCTAACTTTTTATACTATTCTAACAACAGTTAGTTTTAGCCTATTGCTCTAGCTTTTATACCATTCTATTTGTAGCCTATCATGTTTAGTTCCCGACTTATAGTTTGTTTGTTAACACTGCTTGCTTTCTCACAGCCAGTCCCAGAGTAGCCAGTCTCTTATCTTTATGCTCTCTCCTCCTCAGCCAGGTGTCTTGATATCTTATGCTCTCTCCTCTTCAGCCAGCTGGGTTGCTCTGCTTGATTGTACTTTGTTTCTTCTTTAAATCTTTCTTCTCCAGCCAAGCATTTACTTCTCTTTGGCAATAATCAAATAGTTTCCATTGTCTCCCACACAATCCCAGATATGCTTATAAGTCAGCTTGCAAAATTACTTCATAGTAGAAGTAATGTGATAATATTTTCTAACTTCCCTTTTCAGCCATTTAATTCCTTAAAGATTAATTGTTAGTATGTTATAAACTTCCTATATTTTGATTGAATTTTCATGCATTACTCAGTATCAGCTAATTTTCAAAATGTAATTCTCCATTTCTTATGTGTGTGATAAAGTGCCAAAAAATTGCTGAATGCAACAAAAATATGAATTATACTGCACAATTTCTCAAGCTGGCAATATGGTTAGCTATTATACCTGTTCTTACAAGAGCCTTTGAAATGAAAGATTCACCGTTGTCAAGAACCCTCTCTACTGAGACAGCGTTTACACAGCACTATTGTGAAATTCAGCTTTATAAAAGGACAGAAAAATCAATTCACATTTTGCACTTCAGTTAACAAATTCAGAGCTTTACCTTACTTGAAATGTCAAGGAATAAAAATTAAATTTCATGTAATAAAATACATGGAGGAAAAAAATATTAATGACTCCTGACAGTAAGATTTCTGACTCTTACAGGCATTTATTCCTTTTATGATGTAACGAGTCACTAAGGCACATGTTAAAGTGTTGGTAGGTTTTTCTTAGTACTGTTGCCAGAACTGTCCTAAGGAACCTCATCATGTCCAACAATGTTAGGTGAAAACACTTGATTTACTGTAACTGGGATGAAACTAACCTCTACATCACCTATAGATGAAAACTTGTCCTGTAGGCTGCCCAACCACTTTTGTTAATTAGCTTTATTATTTATACTGTAACAATAACGATGTGTTATGTAACAGATTTGCAATAAGTTAAATTTGATTACGGTTTCGTGTTAATATCTATGTAGTTTATACAGCTCACTTGAGCGTTTTCATGGTGTTTTATTTTCTTGGGAAGGAATTCTATTATGTAAATGTCTTCTTATCCAAATTAATAGCCCATTCTTGTCTGATGTGGAGGGTAATTATATGGTGTTAAATTAATTTTAATAAAATCAAATATCAATTTTTCCTCGCATCCATCTGTATATCTACCTAATTAATGTCATGTAATGTTTCTGGAGGATAAAGAAACAGACTATTTCAGTATACTGGTATTTTAAGTAAACATTTATATCAGATGGTGGATTCAGTAACAATAGGATTATCCTCTTCCCTACTGTGTTACGGGAAGTCTTTCATTAACAGCTTAAGGAATGGAGTTTTTCTGAAAGGGCTATGGAAAATTGTAATCTGTTCCAAAGCTCTTTACTACTAACACATTCATAAAGTATAATTCATGACCATATTTGTGTTTACTGGGGGATTTAAATATGTTCTTTGCCTCCTTCTAGCTACCTTTTCAATGCTTTAGTGATTCTAAATGGGACAAATGTAAACTTAGTCCTTGTAATGAATAATGAACATGAGATTGATTCAGACGCTATTTACCACTAACATCTGGGTGTGGCTTGCCAGCCAGTTCCCCACCCACCACACAGACCAGTCATCAAGGCCATAACATGAGAGTTTGCCTAGGAGGAGGCTGTGGGAAACTGTTGAAAGCCTTGAAGAAATCCAGGTACATAATGTCCACTGTTTGCCCTACAACAACTGAACAGGTTACTTTGTTGTAGAAGGTGATAAGATTTGTCAAGCACGATTTGCCCCAGTGAATTTGTTCTGTCATTTTTCAATCAAGCACAAGATTTGACTTGTGATAGCTCCTAGGTGGATTTGCTCCCTAATCTTCCCAGGGACTGATGTAAGACTGATGGGCCTATAATTTCCTTGATCCTTCTTTAGGTCCTTCTCGTAGATGGGGGTGACATTTGCTTTCTTCCAGTCTTCTGAGACATCCCCTGATCTTCATGACTTTTTAAATATTATGGAGAATGGCCTCACAATAACATCAGCCAGCTCTCTTAACACCCTTTGGTCAACCTCCTGTAATAAATAGTTCATGTATCAACTCTTTCTTCACTGGTGGTGACCTGGTCTGTATTTAATTAGTTCTTATTTTGTTTACTTTGTTTATTTTTTCATCATTAGTACTTTCTCTAGGCTGTCATATTAATGCAAGTATCACTAACTAGAGTCCATTAGTCCATTGGTTATCCTCTGTAAAGTCATTTTGTTCACTGAAAAATTGTTAATTGAGTTGAAGAACTATTTTGGCAGCACATTTACAAAAATTAGCTCTAAAGTCATGAACACCACAACTTTCACTTTTCTCATCATTGTGGGGAACCACGCTGGGGATCTGAACCTAGCTGGCAACCTGAAAAAACATTAGTATTCCTAATAAATGTCAAATGGGTAGTTTTCTCTGAGGTCTGATTCTCTTCCTTCTTTTGTCATGAGTAATTTGAAAGGAGTCAGTGAGAACAAAATGGGTATCACCTATTTTATAAGTTTTCAAAAACTATGAAGAAAAATTTGTTCTCAAAGTTATAACAAAGCAGATCTCTTTAGACTTCTTTTACAGATGAGAACTTTTAAGCATAAGAGAGGTAGAGTGATTTCTTTGAGCTCATCAAGCAGCTAAGTTGCAGAACCTGTACTAAAAACCTGAACCAAAAACCTGAACCATTCACTTTATGCTCCAGTACACTAACTTAAACATGTCACGAAAGCATTACCAACACGTCAGGAAGAATAGCCCCTATGCTTAAATATATCACAAGAACTTTGGAAGTCTCATTATTCCCTGATGCTCACTATGGCTCAGGATAACATTTGAGCCTATAGTTAATCTTCAGAGTGTTAAAGCTTGAAAGTAGGATACTCATTATAGTCTTAACTGCTCTGGCTGTGTAGTATTTGTACTACACATTCTTTTCATATTTTGGCATACTTTAATCATAGAGTCAGGAGATTTTCAAGAGTAAGATTCTTATTTTTAAAGATTATGTATATATATATATGGATACATATCTGCAGTGAAACCTAGGTTTTAGAAATTTCCAGAAGTCTGTTTCAGACAGACGCATGGACAGACAGAAAGAGTATCCTATCTTCTTTTCTTGCTAGATATCTCTAAGGAAATCACTAAAGAAAGATTAAATGAACATGTTGTCGCTCTACTCCCTTGGGCATGCAAGTGTTTCTTGCTTACATTTAGAAATAAGATATTACAGTACATTTTGCTAATTAATGGATATGAAGTTGTCTGCAAGAATTTGTTAAAATTTCAGTAATATGAGTTCTTGCTGCTGATATACAGTGAAAGTGTTTTCATAAGATATGCCATGGCTTAAGAATCTAATTTCAAATGAGTTGGAACTTGACATACTAGATCTCTAGCAAAAACAAAAATAGTATTTCAAAGCACCGATGTTATTCTGAATTGTCATTTTGGGAGAAAGATATAAAAAATTAAAGCTACAGTTGGTCATTATCTATACTAATTTGTTAAATTACAATTGAAAAAGTCAGATTGATCCTGTCTGCATTTCTATTAAACTTCCAACAATTGTCCTTTTTTTTTATAAATTCATACTGTATTTCGTATTCTACCTTTCCACTTCTTCACACACAGTATGAGTAAGACTTAACTGTTGACACAGTATTACAGCTTCTTAGATTAGGGGTATCTCTCATAGCCAGAGTCTATACTGACACGAGCAAGGAAGGAAAATGGAAGAGAAAGGGAAAGGGGAGGGAAAGGAAAAGGGAAAGATCTTTGTAAGTCAGCAAATAAAAAAAAAATTGTTCTTCTTCAAGCTGATATGCTTTCTCCTGCTGTTATCTTTTAGGTGTTAATAAAGAAATTACTATTTTTATGCTGCAAATAATTTCAGTAATTTATTTCTGTAATGTGTTTCTGTAGCAGAAACTTATCTGCTAACTGATTTCATTAGCAACACCTCAGGTGTATGGGGGTGCAAATCCTATACATTTTATAAGGAATATTTGTCAAAATTTGTAATGATAACAACAACAATCTTTTTTTTATTTAGAAATATCATAGAATCCTAGAATCCTAGAATGCTTTGGGTTGGAAAGGATCTTTGAAGATCACCTCATCCAATCCCCCTGGCTGTGGACAGGGACATCTTCCACTAGACCAGGTTACTCAAAGCCCATCCAGCCGGCCTTGAACAATTCCAGGGATGGGTCATCCAAAATTTCTCTGGGCAACCTGTGCCAGTGCCTCACCACCCTCAGTTCAAAAAATTTCTTCATTATGGCCAATCTAAACTGTCCCTCTTTCTGTTTAAAACTGTGGACCCTGGTAAAATATCTTTATCTTTCTTATAAGCCACCTTTATGTCATAGAATCATAGAATATTAGATTAGTTTGGGTTGGAAGGGACCTTCAAAGGTCATCTAGTCCAACCCCCCCTGCAATGAGCATGGACATCTTCAACTAGATCAGATTGATCAGAACCATATCAAGCCTGGCTTTGAATGTCTCCAGGGATGGCGCATCTTCCACCTCTCTGGGCAACCTGTGCTGGTATTTCACCACCCTCGTTGTAAAGAATTTATTCCTCGCATCCAGCCTGAATATCCCCTCTTTTAGTTCAAAACCACTACCCCTCATGCTATGGCAACAGGCTTTGCTAAAGAGCCTCCCCATCTTTCTTATAGGCCCCTTTCAAGAACTGAAAGACCACAATAAGGTCTCCCTGGAGTGTTCTGCAGGCTGAACAACCCCAAATCTCTCAGCCTTTCCTAATACAAGAGATGCTCCAGCCCTCTGATCATTTTTGTGGCCCTCCTCTGGACCCTCTTTGACAGGTCCCTATCTTTCCTGTAGAGGACTCCAGAGCTGAATGCAGTCCTCCAGGTGGGATCTCACCAGAGCAAAGGGGAAGATCGACCATCCTTGACCTGCTGGCCACACTTTTTTTGATGCAGCCCAAGATACAATTGGCCTTGTATGCTGCAAGGGAACATTGCCAGCTCATGTCCAACCTTTCATCCACCAGTAGCCCCAAGTCCTTCTCCTCACGGCTTCTCTCAACATCTTCATCCCCCCAGCCTATACTGATACCAAGGGTTACCCCAACTCAGGTGCAGGACCTTGCATGTGGCCTTGTTGAACCTCATGAGGTTTACTTCTCAAGCTTGTCCAAGTCCCTGTGGATGGCATTCCATCCCTCGGCCAGGTCAGCTACACCACTCAGCAGTTGAAAGACCTTACCAGAGGCCTTCTCTTCTTCAGGCTGAACAACTCCAATTCTCGGCCTTTCTTCATAGCACAGGTGTTCCAGCCCCCTGCTCTTTTTCATGGACTTCCTCAGGATCTGATCTAAGAGATCCATCTCTTTTATGTACTGGGGACCCCATAGCTGGGTGCAGTATCACAGGTAGGGTTTTGGAAGAGAGGATTTAGAGAGGGAGAATTACCTCCCTTGACTTACTGGCCATGCTGCTTCTTATGCAGCCTAGGATGATTTGCTCTCTGGGCTGCAAGCATGCATTGCTAGTTTATGTCAAATTTTTCATCAACCACTATCCCCAGGTCCTTCTCCAAAGAGCTGCTTTAAATGCAGCAAGCATTGTTGTAGTTCTGTAATACTGTAATGCAATACAGCTTTGAACTTTGATCCTACTGGGCACAAATGCTACAACCATGTATTACTGTGTTTGGCCTATCAATTGTTATTTGTGTGTTTGTTCCAATAGAAAGTATATTCCAATCACATTAAAACATTAAAGAATATATACAATTATAATTAACAGGAATACGTTAGTACTAACTCCCATCTTGCATTTTAATAATGTAGGTCTATAATTTGTCCTTTTCTGGAGCTTAATATGGCTTATTTTTAAGGACAAAAGCTATACTATGCTTGTCAGCGGTTGTTTAAATGCCATTAAATAGAACAAGCTATAGAGATGACTATTAGAATTTTTATTTTTTATTTTTGGTGACGTTTATTGTATCTATCTCTTTTCTGTTTCCTCCAAGTGTCTTAAAACTATCAAACCAAATTAACACTTTCATCCTGGTGTATGTGATCCAACCACTATGAAAGAAGAGACGACACATTTTATTTGCAACATCAAACTATGTCTTCATGATGCTGTGATGCTGTTGATCTCCAGGATCAATTATAATGTGGCTTATATGAACAGCAGAAATTTACTGGAAATGTTTTAAAACTTTACAGACTGATACCCTCTTGAGTACACAGCAGTTTCATTTTTACAAGGATGGTTGACCATAGCAATCTGACTCATGGGAGATGAAGCCTGGAAATGACTCCTTCTGGGGCCTGCAAGCACTATTCTCCATATCATAGCTAGAAAGAGGAGTATAATCCTTCCAAGGTCTAAAGCACACAGAGTAAGCAGTGATCAGACACTCCAAGACCAACAGTGAAGCAGCAAGCTAGTTTAGTTTCTGCTAGAATGCTTGAAATAGAGTGCAAACTAATCCATTTTCAGTTAAATCTGAAGATCATTATACCTTTTGTATAAGGAGTATGAATCCTTTTGTCTAGCTCTTCAGGGACTAGAGAAAGTTTTGTACAAATTCTGAGACATTAGATTAACAAGAATGAGACATAATAACCCACTTAACTGGTGCAAGTTTTACAGGGTTGTGAACAATGAAGGTTTTTTGTGGATAATATTTTATGGGCAATAACTTATTTCCACTGAGGGCTGTCAAGTGAAAACAAAATTGAAAGTGAAATCTCGCAATGGAAGACAAAATCTGAAAGGGAAAAAAAAGGATACATAATACAAAGCATCATGTAATAACTAAAAGGAAGGTTTTGGCATCTAAAGTGGTTCTACAACCCAAAGTTACTGGGAGCTTTGAATAAGTTTCATATTTATGACCAGAGAGTTCCAGACTAAATAAAATGTTAAGTATTAGCCAGATATGCCTCCAAGGTGCTTTTCTAACCTTAACTTTTCACTTTCTACAGGTTAACTTTGAACTTCTACAGACAGATAACTGTATGAAATGGGTAAAGTACACCATCAGTCTTTTCTCATAGGAACACTTTTCCTATGAGGAAAGGCTGAGAGAGTTGGGGTTGTTCAGCCTGGAGAAGAGAAGTCTCCAGGGAGACCTTATTGTGTTCTTTCAGTTTTCTTAAAAGGGGCTTATAAGAAAGATGGGGAGAGACTTTTTAGCAGAGCCTGTTGTGATAGGATAAGGGGTAGTGGTTTTAAACTAAAAGAAGGAAGATTCAGGCTGGATGTGAGGAAGAAATTCTTTACAATGAGGGTGGTGAAATGGGGTTGTCCACCTCAGTTTGCCCAGAGAGGTGGAAGATGCGCCATCCCTGGAGATATTCAAAGTCAGGCTGGATGTGGTTCTGAGCAATCTGATCTAGTTGAAGATGTCCATGCTCATTGCAGGGGGGGTTGGACTAGATGACCTTTGAAGGTCCCTTCCGACCCAAACTGTTCCATGATGCTATGACCACAAGTTTCAAAGCTTTTAATTGAATCCTGTAAAAAAATACATAACGAGATTTACCCTTCCAGTTCTACTTCTCATGAAAGGAAATAGGACACCTAAACAGTAGTTTATACTGGATCTACAGAGGCTCATTAGGGAATCTCCAAGTATTGCTAAGTGTCTAAGTGTCATGGTTTAAGCCCAGCCAGTAACTCAGAACCATGTAGCAGCTCACTCACACCCCTCCCTTCTTCCTTCCCCTGCTCCTGGAGGGATGGGGAGGATAATCGAAAGAATGTAACTCCCATGGGTTGAGATAAGAGCAGTCCAGTAACTAAGGTATAACACCAAACCTCTACTGCTACCACCAATAATAGTAAAGATAAGGGAAATAAGAAGGGGAGAGAATACAATTGCTCAACACCTGCCGATGGATAGCCAGCCTGACCTGAGGAGCGATCTGGGCCTTCTGGGTAACTCCCCCCAGATTATATACGTGCTGTGGTATGGAATAGCCCTTTGGCCAGTTTAGGTCAGGTGTCCTGTCTCTGCTTCCTCACAGCTTCCCCTCCTCACTGGCAGAGCATGAGACTGAGAAAGTCCTTGGTCAGAGGAAACACTACTTAGCAACAACTAAAAACATTGGTGTGTTATCAGCGTCGTTCCCAGGCTGAAAGTCAAAACCACAGCACTGCACCAGCTACTAAGAAGGAGAAAAATG
>NW_009939519.1:2601-15762 GCF_000696875.1 Nestor notabilis | reverse complement strand
AACCCAGGACACTAAGGAACATAGTTGCTACTGATCTTCAACAGGCCCTACATTCTTAGATCAACTCAGTATATTTGAAAATCCTACTTCATATACTTGCTTCTTTGCATTAAGACATATTTTATCATGGAGACTACCACAACAATTACTAAGAGAATGTATTAACATTCCAACTGTTTCTTCAAAACATTAAGTATTTTAAGTACTAGAATATTTATTCAAATTCAAATAGTTTTCTAAAATAAATTGAGAAGAGAAAGTTTATTGAGTGGTTTCAGCTACAGCTGAAATGAACTCTCTTCCTACTGATTGTACCTCTTGACATTTCTTCTTTAGCTCGCAGTACTGAACCTTGAATACTCTGGGAATAAGTGCTGAAATGTGGGTGAAACTCGAACTGAGTGAAATTCAACATGAGTTCAAGAAGATAAGGAACCATGTATTGCACAATGTGATGAGAATTCATACCTATGAGACTGATGAAAGAGAGTACTCTAGGAAATGTCAGTATTGGGCATGTGTGGCAAACAAAACCATGTTACATGTAGTCTTCTTAAATTTTTCTTCATAGTGATTAAGCACAATTTTTAGTCCTGAAGAAAATGTCTATATTGCTAGTTGAACATAAAAGGTTCCTTTTAATATAAAGACACTTAAAGCAGAAGACCTAAACTTAGTGCCATACATTGTTCTTTGGTGGAGATTTCAGGCCTCACAGGTTTACTGATTCTTGTTCATAACCACAGTGCTGGTATCAGAAGAGAGCACTGGGCTCAGAAGCCAAAATAATTCTCTTATGAATAGCATAGCACAGCACAGTGCATGGTTATTTACATTTTTGAACACTGTAGTGCAGAGTTTATACTTTAATTTTAGCTCCTAGCTAAATCTTTAATTTTATCATTATTTGGAGCTCAGAAGCTAATTAATGTTTTGAGAGGTAATAATAATAAGGATCTTTTAGCTTGTTTTTAATGCTAATTCTATATCAGTTTCTGTGTTAGATGGGCCTAACACTGTGAAAATTGGTCCGTGGTGGACCATCCTGACCAAGATAAAAAGCATATATGTATTTGTGTTAGACGGGTATAACACTGGAATTGGTCCGTGGAGGACCACACTGATCATCTAGAGTGACTGTGCATGGCAAAGAGCCAACAAGGCCACTCCACCTGGCGCAGACTGGCCCCCTGTGTCGAGATGAGTTGGCACTTTTTGGCATATAAAAGGCCCAGGGTTCGAGAGAGAGCGAGAAGGAGGTGGATCCAAGTACCTTTTATGGTCGACCTTACCTCTGCGGGGACACCCACAAAAGTATGTGCCTGCCACCCCATTTCTACACAATGCACATCGGACCTGGCCTCCTGGTCATTGGACAAATGTGTGGGTCATTAAGAATCTGTGCCTAATCTATACTTTGGTAGCCTTCAGTTATCTCTCTTTCTAGCTTGGTATAGCTCTGGATTTTACACCTATTCTAGATCTTGTAATAAACTTTCTAGCGGCTTGGGGTGTGTGTGTGGATTACGCCCCTTCTTCACCTGGAATCCTTCGATCACTGGAACAGTTTCCTATCAGTTTCTGCAGAAGCAAAGATTCCCCTGAAGGCTGTGGTACAGACTATAGTGAGGCTGTGCCCCTGCAGCCCATGGAGGTCCATGGTGGAGCAGATCACCACCTGCAGACTGTGGAGGACCCCACACCAGAGCAGGGGGATGCCCAAAGGATGCTGTTGCCCCATGGGAAGCCTGCTCTGGAGCAGAGTCCTGGCAGGACCTGTAGCCCCATGGAGAGAGGAGCCCACACTGGAGCAGGATTGCTGGCAGGACTTGTGATCCCAAAGAGAACCCACACTGGAGCAGTCAGTTCCTGAAGGACTGCACCCCATGGAAGGGACCCTTGCTGAAGCAGTTCATAAAGAACTGCAGTCTGTGGGAAGGACTCATGTTGCAGAAATTTCTCGAGGACTGTCTCCTGTGGGAGGGACCCCATACTGGAGCAAAGGGAGAGTGTAAGGAGTCCTGCCTGAGGAGGAAGGAGCAGCAGAGACATCATATGTGATGAACTGGCCACAACCCCAATTCCCTATCCCCTTGCACTGCTGGGAGAGTTAGGTAGGCAATTCTGGAGTGAAATTGAGCCCTGGAATAAGGGAAGAAAGGAAGGTGGTTTTAAGATTTAGCTTTATTTCTCATCATCCTACTCTGATTTGATTGGTAATAAATTAAACTAAAGGTCTCGGTCCATTTCTTTGAATGCAGTGCAGGCCAGTGGAGGTTGCTATATAAGATTAAGTGCTGATATTTGTGTAAAAGATAGTGTTTTACTATGATTCACTTGGGGTTTGGTTGCGGTTTTCAATATGTGGGGCTTTTTTTTAAAGATATGTCATTCTATAGAAGTATTTCAGTGAGAATGAAGATAAAAGGAGGGTGTGCTGCAGTTGTCTCAACTCTTCCCTTTTTTTTCAAACATACAGCAGGGAGAAGTAATTTTATTAGAGAAAGAAAAGATCATCTTCAAAATCATATTATCTAATAAAGTCTATACAATCTCTAGGCTGAGGATTGAGATATAATAAAAAGATAGTAGAGACTTTACATAAAATTATAACTGAGAACTGCAAACAAAATATAATGACTATGAAGGGAATCATCATTTGAGGGAGCTGTGTATTCTACAGAGTCACAGCAGATTCTAAAAATAAGAATTCATACTGCACCTTCTAAAATAAGCATAAAACATAAATTAACATTTCAGGTTTCTTAATTCTTCCATAAAGATATGTAGTCTACTACTGTAGACAGTCCGGTGAGAGGGCTCATGCTTTAACAATCCCATATCACCTTCTACTAGGAAAATGTAAGCCCTTAATCCTTAACAGACACAGTGGAAGTAGCCTGATAAAACCCCTTTCCACAGTATCCAGCCTGGGATCCTCAGCCATTTTACCCCGGAAGTGCACAGATGCTTTGTGCGGACAGCTCTTTTCCATGCTGTTAGCATGGCTATTCAGGGGACATGATGCTCCAGTGACTATATGGTATCCATGGTGAAAGGGTGCTTTACAATTTGATACCTCCTTTTTACTCTAAACTGGTCTCTGTAGATTCTATCTGGTACTAAACTTATAAAAGCCCATGGAAGAGTCCTAAAGGACATTATCAGGTTTATGTCTTTTACATATCAGAAATTATTAGAGCTCTCTAATTAATTAGATTTGCTAGTCCAGCATTACAGTTTATTATCCTAATCTGTAATATACAATGGAAAAACATGTTTTCTTCTCAGACACAGTTAAATAATTTTCTACTGCAATATCATGGTCAGTCCAGCTCAGATTTGGTAAGCTGAATATATGACAGTCTGTGAAAAACTCTGGTAAATCAGCTAAATCATGGTATTGGAAGAATATACTTTTCAGGAGTGGTTTCCCTATAGATTAATGCCAAAAAATACTCAGCCACTGAAATCTGAAGTCAGAAATATTCCTAATATCTGCATGGTTTAGAAAAAATAAATGGATCAGACCTGTGCAGGACCTAGTAGATACGACTGATCTGGCTCTTATCTGAAAACATATTCTCTATTGACAAGTCGCACAAAGCAGGTGAAAAAAGATACCAAAGCATTATTTAAGTCATTCAAAACCAATGTTTTTTCAAAGGCAGTTTCATACACAGACAAAACTGTGGCATTAGCTACAAAAAACATTAAGAGGTACCTATTTACTCCAGTGTGATAAAGTACAAAGGTAGTAAAGCAAACCTGAAGTCAGGCAAACCTGGAACAGACTGCCATGCTACTGAGTTATGTGTGCTTCTGGTATTCATAATAATTTATCTCGAGCTAGCTTGGCCTTCTTTATAGGCAATGGATTTATGCCACTTAAGCAGTCTGAAAAAGAGAAGTGGATGGCAAAGGAAGTAGAACAGGGAGTTTGCAGTATACACAAACTGTAGCACATAGTTCAAAATAGAGCAACATTCTGCATAAAGAGAATCTTGATATACAAATTGCCCAAAGCAAAAGAGTTATTAAGAATAACCTACATGAGGTAAATGAAAGAAGAACAGGAAGGATAGTTCCACAGTGTAAGGACATGTTTCTGAGCACTTCTGTCCTATTTCAAATAGGATTCTGGATTTATAGAAGGGCAATAACTGCCAACTTTATCTTTTCCTATAGAAACCCACATAGAAAGTTGGAGACTTTATATAGTTCAGTTGGGATATTTTGTTTGTTATTTTATTGTTCCTACAATTCAAAGGAAAGTAATGAGGCAAATGTAATTATCTCATTAGCTCCTGGGCAGATATCCCATAACATTCAGAACTGGCACTGGAATATAAGTAAAAAGCATCATTGGGAACAAATACAGGAAAAATATATAAATACCATGCCATGATACAAAAATTGTTCATATGGGCAAGATTAGCTGTAAGATTGGTGTATATTATAACATATTCTGGGAGCAAAAATTTTAGGACTGAAAAAAATTAAAACCAGTGTACTCAGTAAAAATCCTGGACAAGATTTCAATGTATGAAAATCTCAGTGCAAAAGACACTAGTATTCACTTTACCTAGTTTAGATGTCTGAACATCAGTTATAAAAATCTCAGGTCGCCAATCTGAAGTCTTTCTGAAGTCAATAAGGGATATTGGTGATTCACTTCAACCTAACGGGAGTATCCTATACTGGAAAAATTAACTATCATCTTTGATAGTTATTCTAACTAGCATCATCTTAGTCAATCAATTTCTGAATTGTAATAGTAAGATGAATCCTATCAAAGATTACTTGCAAGATATTGATGTGAAACAAGTTTTCTACAGAAAAGCTATTAAGAGTAAGTCCAAAAGGGAAGACAGAATTTTGGCATGTGACATAAATAGCTGAAATCAAAAAGATGGAAGAATGTTCAAAATAAATTAATTTGAAGATTGCAGGAGAAAGTAATTGATCTGGATATGCAGAAGACTAAATAGAAAACATAAAATACAGTAGTGATGGAAAAATACTTCAATCTTTTCACAGAAGATGCATCACCAAAAAATCTCCTTGGCAAATTTATGCAATTTATTAGATTCTCTCTCTGACTGCAGACAGATTAGATAGATCAAAACAATCAGCTAGCTAATTACTTGAAGTGCAGTATGGAAGAATCATGCTTCATGATTCTTTCTAGAGGAAAAATTACTCTAGTAAATACTTTTTGTAAGAAATGTTTGAGGAAAAAGATGTGTTATATACTGAAAGACCTGACTGGGGCTGAAGTCTTGTCAATGTGCTTTTTCTTTAACTGCACCAAAGCATGTAACTGCACCAAAGAGGAACACAACAGAAAAATATGTAAGAGAGAGAGAGAGAAAACGTAGAGTGCAACCTAAAACCAGATCTCAGCAAAGTGGCAGCCAGGTTTGAAAGTATTAAGTACTTTAGTCACTTCTTTGAAACAGGAGACATCAAATCTCATCTAAACAAAACAAACATAGAGTGCTGAAGGATTTTCTAGCACAAATCTCCAAAGAAGAACTGGGAACTACATTATACAAAATCCCTGCTAGGGCTTTGACATTCATGTGGTTTAAAGATACAACCTACAAATAAAGGCTTCCTGAAGGAGATTGAAGTGACACATCTTGGCAGATAACACTTTACTTGATGTGATCTTGGATGATGTGGACATTTGGTAACAAATATGGGCCATATGTTCCCTTCAGCTGGGCACTGCCATCCTCCTGCAGGATCTCACAAGGAGATATTCAGTCAGCTGGCTGCTCAGCAGTCAACACACACAGTTAGGCTTGACACCAGAGCCTCAGTGCCATCAGTGCCATGTCCACCCGATGTGCCTCATACAGCTTGAACAAAGAGCAGTGATCCACTCCAGCAGGAGCAGGCAGAGCCAAATCAGGTCCTCTAGTGCCTTGATGCCCAGCTTGGCCTTCCTGACCCCACAGGACCTCATGGCAGAGAAGTGTGTCAGACCATCTGTGCCTGTCTGCCTCAAGGCCAGCTTCACTAGAGCAACAAACACTATGGCTCACTTCCTTTTACTGTAACAACAGCTAAAAATAGACCTGCTTTTCTTCTCTCCTTCTCCTTTGCCAATCAACTGTAATCATCCCCAACCTCTTCTCTCCGTCCCTCAGTCTGCTATCTCTGTCTTGTGCAGCAACGATATGTGCTTCCTTCTCTCCTTGGGAGCTGCAGCTTCAGGCCTTGTTTTCAGCTATCCTCTCTCTTTGCTCTTTCTTTGCCTTGCTCTTTTTCACCTATGTCTTTGCTCTTTTCTTCTCCATGCTCTACAGAGGCAGAAATTCTCACAAAATGTTTTTCCTGCCCCTGTTAACAGTCAGATCACACTTATGGGTTTGTTACCTATAGTCTTGTTGGTTATTCTTTCCCAATACTGCATTGTCCTCTGTACTTGTGCTGCCTACCCAAGCATTTAATATTCTTTAGTCACCAGGCAACAATATTAACAGACAACATATACCTATTACAAAGTTTACTGTACTAAACTTTGGTGTTCAGATGATGTATTTAAAAGGAAAGAAATGTAGATACAAAAACAGAGGGAAAATAATAGGTCAGGAAAACTAACTAACTAATTAGCAACTATCTAATCACATAACTAAAAAAGTGCTCTGTTGCTTCACAAGCCCTTGCCACCACAGGCATTGTGATGGAGTCCCAGGAGACAGTCCCACCCTAAGAGAGGGTTAGATTCAAGTAGATTAAACAGTCAAATAACCTGAAGGTCCTCCCTGTTTCTCTGTCACTTGAGCCACTCCTGCACATGGGTGAGGTCAATAGCCCTCTGCAAGAAGACCAGCTGAGGGTTGCATTGGGTCAGCCTATGGTTCAAAATAAAAGGACTTCAAACTTATATTGATGGATGTTCTCATGCAGGGCAGTCTCTGTGCTTCCATTGGTACTTTTGAGCGGACATTATCTCCAAATGTCTCTGTGAAGTCCTTTCTAGAAGCTGGAAACACATGGCCTAATGCATAGTCTTCCATAGCATCTTTCCTTTAAGCTTATTCATTGGAAGGCCAGGTCCACAGCCATGTTTGAAAGGTTTGAGTTAAACCCGTAGCAGAAACTGGGAAAAAACCAAGGAAGAGTTCTCAGTAAGATCGCCCTAATAAGCTAGTGACTATGTTCAAAGTGATAGGACAGCAGTGTCCTGGACAGTAGTGTAACATCCAGAACATCTGAATAGCAGCAGGAGAGAGTTGCAAGCAAGAAGAGGTGGTGTAGATTTTGGTCACATTTGCTGTGAGATAGCAATTGGACTTTCTTGCTGTCTCTTTGTAACCTGCTTTGTATGGGATATGGAATGAGCATGTGATACTTCCAAAAAAACTTAACCAATGGTGCTGCAAGTGGAGGATGCTTCCCAGGAGAATGGAAGGGTGCTGGCCAGTCTGCTATGTGTTCTTTGTGTCACGCTGCTGCCCTGTCAGGTACAAAAGTAGTCAGACAGGCTTTCGGTGACCTCAACAAGCTACACAGCTGGCACACTTATACCTGTAATGCCAACTGTTGCACAGAAAGGGTACATAGTGACCCAGAGGAGCGGTGATCTCATTTTGTAGAAGCACCACTGTTGGAGCCATATTCTCTAGACTCAGAGCCTGTCCTGTGAGAGAAACCAAAAGATGATCATTTTTACCCTGAATGTCAGATGAGGTAGATTTTGTGTCTGTTAGCATAATAGACTAAAAATGGTTTCTGCCAAACTCTGATAGGGCTAGCTTGGAAATGTGACATGCTCCAGATTTCTGCAAGACCTCAGAGAAACTCAGCAGATAAAATAGACCTGTGTCAGGATGGAGGAGGAGGAGGGTAACTAAATGGCGTAGCATTTATTTTGAGTGTTCCTAGGCTGAGTTGGGTTATGGGAGACAGGAGATGCAAGAAAAGAGTAAGGGTGGCAAGTTCCTCCTGCTTCATAAATGAAATTATATTTGGTAATAAAAGCTGCATGTATTGCTTTCAGTAATGTGGGAGGTATGGTTTTTCTGGGGGCACATAGTGTGTATAGTGTCATTTTTGTGGGTAGCATGGCTTCTTTTTCATTATGCAGAGGACAATCAGAGACAATCACAAATGTGGCCATGTGTGGAGTCCTGACAGGATCTGTCTTGTTCAGGACATGTGAGTGTGCAACTGTTTTGGCTTTTACCACACCACATACCTTTTGGGGTGGCACTCTGCTCTGTGGCATAGCTGGTTGCTATGCAGACATAACCCATCAGCTGATGATGTGTTTTTTTTTTCTTCTTCCACTGAGTTGCCATGGGAGACTGTCAAGCTGCAGCGATGATAGGTTCACCCTCCCCCATGCGATTCTCCTCTCTGTATATGCCATCTTCAGTATCACTGAGCTTGAGATTCCCCTTCTCCTTTCCCCTGCCAAGAGCATAAATACAATGTACACTCACTAGATCTCTCCTTAGCTCTTCCCTCTGCCCCTGGACGTGACAGTGACAGCGGCAGTGGCAGGACAGCCACTCTGTCAGCAGGGCCAGGCCAGCCACTCTGTCTGTCGTGTGTGTAGGTGTCCTATGTGTAGGTATCTGCCCTTGGCACAGACTTGGGAAAAGAGTCCTGCAGTGCAGTGCTAGGCTATTTCTCTGATGGGAGGGTGCTGCAGCTGCAGACCTCAAATGCCTGCCTTGTATGGTAAGGCAGCAATCTGGCACCTAAATGCTCACTGCGACTTACAGTGTGACAAAATGTGGGAAGCTACATGGTGAGACATCCCCAGCCTGCAAGCAGGAGGGAATTTTTGTTTATCATTGCATTGCCAAGCACCATATTCTGCCACAGGCCATCTTGCCACCTCAGCCTAGACCAAACAGAAGACTGTCACAGGCAAACCAGTCTTCAGTTAGGGAATTTTTATTGTAATTACTTTTATTGCCATTTAGCACAAAATTCTGATTACTGATTTGGGTATTTAGACAAAAGGAAACATAAGCAATTAAACAAGCTTTTAAGGAAATACCTTTCCTACCCCTTCCCCAGGCTCAGCATAGACAAAACGTATTTTCTCTCCACTTTTCAGTCCTGGCTTTTCTTAGTTTTGTTGCAGATTATGCTCAGCCAAACCAGGTCTTTTGGTGAGGTGATGGACAAGTGCAGGAGACTGAGGTTGGTGCATAACAGTTTCTCTCTGCCAGTCCTTGTTTCTTACTCATTTTTCTCTACTGCTCCTGGCTTCTTCCTTGTTTTCCTATGCCCTAGTATGGGTGACCCACAACCACAGTTCCACAGGGGTGACACTGCTCTGACACAGAATGCCTGTGTCCCAGCAACATCCACTTCCACATCTCAGAATCATAGAATGGTTTGGGTTGGAAGGGACCTTTAAAGATCTAGTTCCAACCCCCCTGCCATGCGCAGGGATACCTTCCACTAGACCAGGTTGCTCAAAGCCCATACAGAAGCCAGGGTAGTTTACATCAGTAGTTCTTCTTTTGTCCACCAACAGTCACTCCATCATAGAAGGCCACTAAATTATTAAGGCACAATTTGCCTTCATGAAGCTATGTTGGTTCTCTCCAGTCATCTCTCTGTCTTCTGTAAGCCTTGATATAACCTCCAGGAGGATCTGTTCCATGATCTTACCAGGCACAGAAGTGAGGCTGATGGATTGGTAGCAGCCAGGGTCTTCATTTTTATCTTTTATGAGAGTGGGTGTCATACTTTCGCATTTCTTCAGTCACTAGAGATTTTGCCTGACTGACACAGTTTTTCAAGTAGGATTCAGAATGGCTTGCAACTATATCAGTGAATTCCCTAATGACCCTGAGCTGTGTCTCATTGTGTTCCACGGACTTATGTACATTCAGGTTCCTCAGGTAGTCCTGAACTTGATATTTTCTTGTGATGGAAGGGACTTCATTCCCCCAGTCTGGAGGGGTTCTGATAATAATGTAATTATGCAATGTAATGGTAGAACACATGCAAATTAAGGTAGTTTTTAATGGAAATAATTACATTCTATAGAGTTCGTGTCATGTTATTAACTTCTGTACTTTTAAGTATTAGTTGGTCCCTGCCTTGAGTTCAGGGTCTTCTGTGGAAAGAGGAAGTACCATCAAAAAATGAGGCAAAAAGATTGTTGAGTACCTCAGTCTTTTCTATGTTGGTTGACACCAGTTCTCCTGCATTATTTGTTGTGGCGACACATTCTCTTTAATCTTCCTTTTCTTGCCAACATAATTGTAGAAGACCTTATTACCATTCTTAGCATCCCTGGACAAATTGAGCACCCAATGTGCCTCAGGTTTTCTGATCCCATCCTTACACATCTGGACAGTATCCCTGCATACACATCCCTTCTTCCACTGTGTATTCCCTTCTCACACTTTAGTTTGATGACAAATTCCTTATTGAGACATGCCAGTCTCCTGCCTTCCTTGTCCCTTTTCTTACACATGATAATCAAGAGCTCTTCTGCTCTGAGAAAAATGTCCTTAAAGAGCTGCCAGCTGTTCAGCTTCTTTGCCTCCAAATGCAGTTTCCCAGGGGGCCCCATCCCTCAATTCCTTAAACAACTGAAAGTTTGCTTTCTTAAAACTCAGCATCCTGACTGCAGTCTTTACCTGGTTCATATCCCTCAACACTGTGAACTGCACCAGGGCATGATCAGTGCAGCTGAGGCTGACAGCAATCATTGCCACCAATACTGACATTTCTAATTAGTTTGTCCATGATGACATTTCTAAATAGTTTATCCATGTTGGTATGCAACAGGTCAGTAACACTTCTAGTCAGGGAATCACTTGGAATTAAAAATTATCCTTGTCACTCACCAAGAGCCTCCTGGATTGCTTACAGCTTGCTGTGCCACTTTTAAAACAAGATGTCAGGGTGATCAAATTCCCCCAGCAGGATCAGAGCCTGCAAGAGTGATGCTTCCTGTAGTTGAAGCAAAAGCCCTTCATTGACAGGCTTCCCTTGATCAGGCAGTCTGTAGTAAACACCAGCTACGAAGTTTGCATTGTAGGTGTGGCCCCTAGTTTATTACCCATAAGCTATTGATTGTTTTTCAATGACAGCCCTGTGCAGTCAATCTATTCTTTTATGTAGAGGTCACCCTCCACTCCTCCTTCCTTGCCTTCTGGACAGTTTATAGACATCAACTGCAGTCCTCCAGTCATGCAAGTGATTCCAAAACATTTCAATGATAGTGATTAGATCATAGCTTTCTAGCTGCACAGTGGTTTCAGTCTCCTACTGTTTGCGACACATGCTGCATGCACTGGTATAGACACTTCAGTTGGGCTATTGACCTTGTCACCTTTTTAGAGGAACATGCCAAATTCCTTTGAGGCATTTCATAGGTGTTTCCCTGTTGGTTCCTAATACATCATCAGCAGCTGGCTCTTCACTGTTGCTCAAAACTCTAGTTTAAAGATCTCTGTATAAGCCTGATTTGTTGACAAGCACCTTCTTGTCCCACTTGGTCAAGTGAATCCCATCAGCTCCCAACAGGTGAGGTTTCTCAAAGGTAGATCCATGATCACAGAAGCCAGAACCTTGAGAATGGCATAAGCCAGGCATTTACCAGCTCAATTCACCTCCTCCTTCCTAAACCGCTTCCTCTGACTGGGAGGATAGATGAGAAACCATCTGTGTGCCAGATCCTTTTAATGTTGTTCCAAGGGGAACGTGGAGTCTCTTTTGATGGTTCTGAGTTGCCTTGTTGCAGTATTGTTAGACCCTACATGGAATAGAAGGAGCAGATGATAACCTGCAGGGTTCACCAGGATCAGCAGCCTCACAGTGGGGTCATGAATGCAAGCTCCTTGTAGGTAGCTCAGTTAGGCAGCTCCTCCATTTCTTCTCCCACAGTGGCTGGCAATCTCTTATCACTACCTGAATAGAGGTCCTATGTGATTCCCCAGCTGTGGCAGTTTTGGGGTGCAACTGGCTGTTTGTATTGGTGTCATCTCTGGGTGGACCCAGCTGCGCCTGGCACAGGGTAGGTCATAGACACCTCCTACACAGAGCATCCCAGCAGCCCCCTGCTACCTCAAACCTTGCCAGTTATGCCCGATACAGAAAGTCAGACAAATCTCTTTGACTTCTGGTTCCTCTTCCTTGCAAACAGTCACCCTGTTAGGACCTTGCATCTCTTCACTGTTTCCCCAGTTGTAGGCTAACAAGAAGGCTGAAAAGCAGCACTTTTAGATGCAAGTATTTGTAGTACAATACCAGGAGTGGCTCTGGGCTAATTCAGGCACAGCAAGGAGAGCAGGAAGGGACGGATGTATAGCCTTCCACCATATTGCTGGAGGACTGTGACTGAGTGACATTGCTAAGACTCATCCATGCTACATGACTCCATTCCAGGGCCAGTGACAACTGGCAGGCAATGGTTAGCACTGCTCAGTGCCTCACAGAGCTAGTGCTGTGCCTTGGCAGCTAAGAAGAACAATAGGTCCCTGGTGGACTATATGCAGACAGCATTGCCAGCAGATTGAGGAAGGTGACCCTTCCCCTCAGCTCAGTCCTGGTGAGACACATCTGGAGTGCTGGTTCAAATTCTGGACTCCCCAGTACAAAAGACACAAACATACTGGAGGAAGTCCTCTGAAGGGGCATGAAGATGATGAAGACATCTGACATACAAGGACAGACAACTGGGATAATTTTCCCTGGAGAAGAGAAGGCTCAGGAGCAACTGCTTAATGTGTATAAATACTTGATGAGGAAAGTACAGAAGATGAAGCAAGACTTTTGTTTTCTTGTATATTGAGAAAAGAGATGCCCCAGGTGTATCAACTCTGGCAGTTGTAGAAATGGAAGCTTTGAATGGTGCTCTGAATCAGAGAGGGTCTACATATGGCCACATATACAAATTAGCAGCAGTGTACTTGAGTTTAAAATTCTAGCATCCTTTTAGAATTTCTAATATCTAACAAACAACTGCATTTTGGCACACCACACACACTCTGGAGCTGACCCAGGCTAGCCACCTCAGAATATAATTTTTTCTTCTTTAGTAAATTGACTTAGACATAGAATCATAGAATCATAGAATCATAGAACAGTTAGGGTTGGAAAGGACCTCAAGATCCTCTAGTCCCAACCCCCCTGCCATGAGCAGGGACACCACACACTAAACTATGT